>NC_054372.1:173667153-173892153 GCF_017654675.1 Xenopus laevis | reverse complement strand
ACGTTTAATAAGCTGGAATGATCATCTGTTTCTTAGCAGTTTGAATATTAGTATTGTACCCGAGCAGGGAAAGGTTAGAGCGGAGTTTTGCTGCACCGCTATTATCATTATTAGTAATGTTTAGGCATTTTAAACCATTTTTTACCTTCTCTTTTCCAGGCTAATATTCTAAACTGTTGCCGTGTTTTACATTTAGTTCCCAAATTATTTTATAATGTGTTTGCATAAGTGTGTGGAGTGGCTGAGAAATTTTAATACAAAATAGGTTTTGTGTTGTGTAAATTACATCACAACGAGGTAGTGGCGCACTCCATTATAACGAAATAAAGGCAAAAAAGGAGATGTCAACACCTAAATGCACGTATGAGCAGCTAAATTGTTTTTCCACTTAGTGAGGAAAAGGAATGAAAATTGACATTATAATCTAGCACTTGACACCTGTTGCTAGTACTTATTCGTATTCGTTTTGGAGGGTACCTACAGTCTTTTTTTTCCTTATATATTTCTGTCTTCTATGTTATAAATGTTTAAAGTTTTGGGTGAGGAATATGTAGAAAGAAGATCTATATATTTAATACGGCATTGAATTTAAAAAGTAAATACATGTTTATGTGCAATGTTAAGTACAGTAAGTGGCAGTTGCTAATATTTTTTGCTTTATTATTATATGATCTATTATCTGTTATATGTATTTATATATTTCTGTCTTCTATGTTATAAATGTTTAAAGCTTTAGGTGAGGAATATGTAGAAAGAAGATCTATATATTGTATACGGCATTGAATTTAAAAAGTAAATAAATGTTTATGTGCAATGTTAATTACAGTAAGTGGCAGTTGCTAATATTTTTTGCTTTATTATTATATGATCTGCTATCTGTTATATGTATTTATATAATTATTAATAGCCAATTATTACTCATTCTGTGTCTTCGAGTGACAATCGTCTGCCCAGATATTGTGCCTACAGGATCCAGGTGATTACCGTGAAGGAATACAGTTGTGAGTGTTCTGACAGTGACCCGCTGGGCTGGAAATCAAAAGGGTTTTAAAGCACTCCCAGCTCCAGATTAGTTTAGTTTCAGTTCGGCTGAACATTAAGGATTTGGCTGAATCTGAATGCTGCATAAATTGCTAAGAATTAGCCACAATAGACTCAAGGCAGTCAATGAGTCAGAAGGGTAATGTTGTAATTGTAGGCTTCTGCTCATGGGGAATTCAATTAAAACAATACCCCCCCCCCAACAATGTAGGTGACTATAAAAATAAAACAGCTGATATATAAAACTCTGCATCCTGTAAATAAACCATTTTCATAATAATATGCTTTTTCAATAGTATGTGCCATTGGGTAATGCTAAATAGAAAATTGCTGTTTTAAGAAATAAGGGCCACCCCTGGGATCCTATGATTCACTGTGCACACATTCAAACCATATACAGTTGGGTTCAGAATAATAGCAGTGTGTTTAAAAAAAGTGAATAAAGCTCAAAATTCTTATAATAGCTTTTATTTCCATACGCGCAAATGCATAGGGAACACTGCACATTCTATTCCAAATCAAAACATGAAGTAAAATTGTTCAAATTATTTTTAATTCTTTACAGAAAGTGAAGAAAATGGAATATTAGGCTGTTCCAAAAAATAGCAGTTTTTATTTTCACATTGAACTATTCCTTTAAATAAGGGCTGGAATTGATACCTGTTTTTTCACAGAATGAATGAACTTACTAATTGAACTCACACTACTATTATTTGGAACAAGCCATTATTATTTTGAACACTGTTATTATTTGGAACAAGCCTCAATGAATGATTCAGTGACACTGTTGGGTCTGTTGGTTTTCTATTACTCTTCTACACCTATTAGTAAATTGTTTGCCATGTAGCAATATAATTTCTACCACAAAAAGTGATTGATCGGGTAAGTGATGTTGTTCTGAACACAACTGTATGTTAGGTCACATGAGCCAATTAATGGACAAATTTCTGTGTTTTGCTTCCACACTTCTTCCTGTTACAGTTAAAACTGCAGTATTTCTGGTCAGGTGATCTGAGGCAGCACACAAAATGGGGGCTCGAGGGAAAATATGTAAAAGGGCAATATTTATTTAAATAGATATTCCAGTTTTAGTAAGATTATAAAATATGCCACTTAATATGATGTAAACTTTTGTTGCTTAAGTATTCATTTTGGGGGTATAGTTTTCCATGGAAATGGCTAGAAGTAGAAGACCCAATATAAAAATTTATAAATGTAAATTTTGCCTTCTAGGGAATAACGTCAATGGTTGAAATGCAGGACGATTATGTGCCCATGGTTATAAGCTTTGGTTTCCTAACTGAGTCACTCATATTTATGAGTCAGATAATTTGTCTAATCTCCCAACGCACTCCTGATCAGGCAAATTCAGTCCTTTATGGTGACGGAAATGCAAGTGTCCGCTGAGGCAAATTTTCAGCATCTGATGGCTTTATTGTCAGCTAGAGAGTAACCTAGTTATGTAAATCAGTGTCCTGCACCGGGTCGGGCGCCCTTGGAATACCCTCAAAGCAGTCAGGTTTCAGGCACAAAAAGCCCTAATTCCCTGACCATGCAGGCAGTCCACGAGTAACCTGCTTGGCTAACCGACTAATGTACGGCATTGGTCCCTCCCACCATTCCTAGTGTTGTAGGCACATTTTTTTGTCCCTTTCCTGCTGAATTGGTGCCGGATTAAAGTCACTTCCAGTTTTGCAGGTCCTGGGTAGGAAGGTAAGTTTAAATTTATAGAATCGAGTAGCTGCTCTGGGTAGGGGAATGTGTTGGGTGGTGGGTGCAGGTCGGGTTAGGGGTCAAGGCGTCCAGGTTGGACATGGGTCCTTCCGATTGCTGGACTCTTATGTAGATGTCCAATGAGTTCAACCTTTTTGTCCAAATTAAACCTGCTTAACTGCTTGCAGATCTAAAGGCAGGTGAAAAAACCTCAATCTCAAATTTGCCTTTGAGGGAAAAATAATTCCTTTCTGACTCCAAGAGCGCAATGGGGGCCAGTCTCTGAATCAACTTGGTGCTAAGCCATCTAGTGTCATAGTCATAATTATGTCATCTCTCAACTGTATAGAAACATGCATAATGGGACAGAATTGTGTTGTTTTTTCCAGCCTGAAAGAGACTGCACATGTACAACGTTATACAAACACATATTGCAGCAAGAGCAGCTTGCAATGGAGCTCATAGGGGCTCGGCTTATTGGTGTGGGGGGTTATTTCTCCCTTAATAATGCATTAGAGGGCTTCATTATGTAATAGGCAGTGGGTAATAAATTTGTAGTTCAAGGATGTGACGTTTGGTTGCTTTTACAGTCTGCATCTCTTAAAAGGGTGGTTAACATTTTGTTTGTTATACAATGACCAGTTCTTAGCAACTTTTCAATTGGTCTTCATTTTTTTTTATTGTTTTAGAATTATTTGCTTTCTATTAAGGCCCTTCTCTGTTCATATTTTTGCAAAAAAAGCAAAATAATTGAAAACTGTGAATAATAATAAACAAACAGCATTCTCTACAGCACACTAAAAGTTCATTTAAAGGCATACAACCACTTTAACTCCTTTAGCTAGCTAGCAGTCAGCTAGCTAAGATTAAAAATCTTTTGTTCACGATAATCAATGGATGGGGAGTTTGACTTGCATATTAGAGAGGGAAGGGCCTTTATAGGCAGCATTGGCCTTTCTCTTGTTTCGACATTGGGTTGATTTGGACTTCTAGTAATATGTGTTCAGCTAAGAACCAAATCAAAATGGCCACTATTGTATGGAAATGGCTGAGAATCCATCAGAGCCTACCAGAAGGCAAGCTGGTCTCCATGATTCCTGCATAGATGGATAAACTCACCATTAATAACATTTTTTGCCATGCCTGCATGCTTGATTTCCTAGGAAAATAGGTATAATGAACATTGTTTTGTTTGCCTAGATTTATCCCCTTAGCTAGATTTTATTTCATGTTGTGCATTACAGAAAAAGCAAATTATCCTAAAGCGCTCAATGTATTTTATTTAGTTCTTATGGATAATCAAATCCTTGCTTTCTGGAATAAGTTGTCTCTCATGCTGGGAGCAGCAGGCATCAGTATATGGACAGAGCTGTAGTCAATAAATGCAACTTCACGCTTATACTGATTAGTAATTCATACAATGCCCAAAGGACCCCCGGCTTCCTTAGCATAATAGCGAGTATATATTCCAAGCCATTTTCTTTTGATTGTAATGTTGGGTGAATATTAATAAACCCAATGTTGGCAAAGTAGTAGAGGGGAAAAAGCTCCAAAAATACTAATAAGAGCGTAAAACAGCATTTTTCTAGAATATATTGTGTTTTCATTCAATTACAGTGCAGTGTCATTTGGGAAATATTTGGCAGTTACATGCAATCCTATGTGTTTTCATCAAATGTAGATTTCACTTTCCGCAGGGAGCATGTTATAACCTTGTGGATTAAGAGCGCAAATGCATGTTGGCGTGTTTCACGTAATGAGTGCACAGAAGTGGGGCTGAATTAAATAGGAAACCTGTAACATTTTAACTGTTCATTTGTAGCGCCTGAAATGAATACGCAATCAATCCAGACTCCTCAAGCCATATACATTTCCCAGTATTCTTAATGTGCTTGGGTTGGGGCATTAGAACAGTTATTGGCAGATCTCTCCAGCTGAAGTCAAATACATTTCCCAGCATCCTTAGTGAGCCTCAGGTAGGGGCATTAGAACAGTTGGTGGCAGGTCTCTCCAGCTGAAGACTTGGATATCGGTCGGCTCATCGATCAGGCTGGACGGAAAATTTTGATTGAAAGCTCCCAAAAATCTGCCATTGTTAGTGCTGAATCAGTCGGATAAATGTAGTTCTTACCTGTGATTTCTCCTTCACTTCCTGTTATCTTCACAATATCTGACACGTCGCATGCATTTCGTCGCATTTCGACGTGTCGGCACCAGACGCATTGTGGAGTTCCTCCCTAAGATGTTCCTTAAGTAGCAGTTATACTCTTGCTATGCTATGCCATAAAATAACTTTAGTAAATCCTTAGCATAACAGAATTATGTTCATAGATTAATTTATTTTCTCTATGGGATCTGTTATCTGTAAAGCTCTGAATTACAGAAAATCCATGCCCCAAATCCATTTTAAAGGAGAAGGAAAGCTAACAAAGCAGTATATTGCCAATAGATTAGCCACAATAGTGCAAGCTATAACACTATTTATTCTGTAGAATGCTTTACCATACCTGAGTTAACATCGCTAGAAGCTCTCTCTGTTTGTTTAGGATAGCAGCTGCCATATTTTATTGGTGTGACATCACTACCTGCCTGAGTTTCCCTTCTTACTCATAGCTCTGGGCTCAGATTACAGCTGGGAGTGGAGGAGGGAGGGGGAGAGGAGCAAATTTAGCATGCCCAAGCCCTGCCCTTTAGGTTTAAGCTGAAAACAGGAAGTCTGATACAGAAGCCCATGTGTACACAATAGAAGGAAAGAAATGTGGTGTTTCTTTTGACAGAGGACTCAGAGCAACATTACTTTGAGGGTTTACTGTTGTATTTATATAGACCTTTCTGATAAAACATACATAATTTTAGCCTTTCCTTCTCCTTTAAGCAAACTGTTCTCATTTTAAAAATGATTTCCCTTTTCTCTGTAATAATAAAACATGACCTTGTACTTGATGGTAACTAAGGTACATAAATCAAAAGTGAAAAACTAACTACAAAAGTTTGGGTACCCTTGTAATTTTGCTAATTTGAATGAATGTAACTGCTCAATACTGATTACTGGCAACACCAAATTGGTTAGATTAGCGTGTTAAGCCTTGAACTTTATAGGCAGGTGTGTCCAGTCATGAGAAAAGGTATTTAAGGTTGCTAATTGCAAGTTGTGCTTCTGTTTGACTCTCCTCTGAAGAGTGACAGCATGGAATCCTCAAAGCAATTCTCAAAAGATCTGAAAACAAAGATTGTTCAGTATCATGGTTTAGGGGAAGGCTACAAAAAGCTATCTCACAGGTTTAAACTGTCCGTTTCAACTGTAAGGAATGTAATCGGGAAATGGAAGGCCACAGGTACAGTTGCTGTAAAACCCAGGTCTGGCAGGCCAAGAAAAATACCGGAGCGGCATATGCGGAGGATTGTGAGAATGGTTACAGACAACCCAAAGATCACCTCCTAAGACCTGCAAGAACATCTTGCTGCAGATCTGTACATTGTTCTTCAATCCAGCGCAATTTGCACAAAGAAAATCTGTATGGCAGGGTGATGAGAAAGAAGCCCTTTCTGCACTTGCGCTACCTACTGTAAACTTTGGTGGAGGTTCCATCATGCTGTGGGGCTGTGTGGCTAGTTCAGGGACTGGGGCCATTGTTAAAGTCGAGGGTTGGATGAATTAAACCCAAAATCAACAAATTCTTCAGGATAATGTTCAAGCATCAGTCACAAAGTGGAAGTTACGCAGGGGTTGGATATTCCAACAAGACAATATTCTGGAATGGGGGATATTCAGTCCCCTGACTTGAATATCATTGAAAATCTATGGGATGATTTGAAGCAGACTGTCCATGCGCGGCAGCCATCAAATTGAACTGAACTGGTGAGATTTTGTATGGACAAATGGTCAAAAATACCGCCATCCAGAATCCAGACACTGATCAAAGGCTATAGGAGGCATCTAGAGGCTGTTAAATTTGCAAAAGGAGGCTCAAATAAGTATTGATGTAATATCTCTGTTGGGGTTCCTAAATGTATGCACCTGTCTAATTTTGTAATAAATAAACTTTATGTCACTGCTGAAAATACTACTGTTTCCATAAGGTATGTTACTGTATATTCTAAAGTGGACCTGTCACCCAGACACAAAAAATCTGTATAATAAAAGTCCTTTTCAAATTTAACATGAAATCCATTTTTTTATTTTTTAATAAAGCATTCATAGCTATTGTAAACTCATTTAAATTCTCAGCTGTCAATCAAATATACTGAATTATGTTTTGTTTTTTTTAAGCTTGTTGCTGGGAGCGTAGTGATGGCCTTTGAAGAAGTGTGTCCTGATAGGATTGATTTAATTCATAAGAACTATAGGAAACTGTGCAACTTGCTGGTCGATGTTGAGGAATGGGGACAGATTGTAATTATCCACATGCTGACCAGATACGCCCGGACACAGTTTGCCAGCCCTTGGCTAGAGGTAAGTGTGGCATCATCATCTGGGCATATCTATTAGCTGCTTCTGTCTAAATATAGGTAGTCCTGTGACTGATTTAAATTTGCTGTGTATGTCATGTAATACAATAAATGTTTTGGTAGCAAAGTGATATACAGTACAGAGAACATATATATATATATATATATATATATATATATATATATATATATATATATATATATATATGTGTGTGTGTGTGTGTGTGTGTATATATATATATATATATATATATATATATATATATATATATATATATATACAGTATATGTGTGTGTATGTGTGTGTATATATATATATATATATATATAACAAACAAGGGAAAGTTGTGCTCACCACTATTTTTTAAAAAACATTAGGCGGGGGTGCAATGAGGGTGTGACCACAAAATACATATAGTCAACTACAAGAGGTCCTCTGCACTCAACCCAATGGGGTGCAGAGGACCTCTTGTAGTTGACTATATATATATATATATATATATATATATATATATATATATATATATATATATATATATATAAAGTTTTTGTGTGTATGCACTCTTACCAGATTTGTAGTTACTTCGGGTGTTTATACAGGAAGATAGAAGGACTCGCACACCATTTTTCAGTGAATAAAACAGTGTTATTTTATTCTTTGATGCATTTCCAATGTTTCGGCTCCCATTAGGGCCTTTATCAAGGATACAGTGCATGTGTTAGTGTGGCTATTTATAGACCATTTAAAATTGGCGCCAAGTATGACGTCATAGACAGTGCTAGACATTACAAAACAAGTACATAACAAGTACATACTGTATATGAAAAAAAAAACTAGATTCGAGTTTTTTTTTCTATGAAAAAAACTCAAATGTCAGGAAGGCTGCAAACATCACCAAATTGATCCCTCTCCCACTGACATATACAGCAATTCGGCAGGTTTAAGGTGGTGAATTGTAAAATTTGAGTTCCAAAAGGGCCACAGTATGATAAATCTTGAAAATCCAATTAGAATTTTTATAAAAAACTTGAATCGAATTTGAATAACTCCCTAGTCGAATTTGACAGTTTTGACCATAAAAAAACTAGAAAATGTTAATTTTCAAATTCAAATTTTCAATTCGACCCTTGATAAATCTGCCCCTAAGGGCCATAACAACTTGCACCCAGGGGTGTGTTTCTCTCTGCAAAAAAATCTGGTGCAGAGAACAGCATCAGAAAGCACAGCTCAAGCCTGTCAGGGTCCCGATGTGAGCTGCGCCTCCTGTCCTTCCGTTCCTTGCATTTGAAACAAGCCAACGCAAGGGGCAGGAGTGGGTCACTTAGGTGCCTCTCTCCTCCCTTAGATCACGTGCTGACTAACAGTCATACCGTCAGCACTTGATCTATGGGGCAGGCTGCAGGTTTCTGCTCTCCGAAAAAGAGCACAGAGGCCTGCGGCAACTTACTCAATGCCCCACATGCAGTATGCAAAGTGCAAAAACCCGCGTGAACACTAAGTAGGGCATTGTAAACAACCCCTTATATTTTTACTGTGGCGCAAATGTAGCAGGTACAATATGTGAAACTGCTGGGCAAGTGGTTTGTTTAATGTTTAATTTCGGGATACACCAAATCCACTATTTTGTTTCGGCCCCCGAATCCTTGGCAAAAGATTCGGCCTAATACCGAACCGAATCCTAATTTGCATATGCAAATTAGGGGTGGGAAGGGGAAAGCATTTTTTACTTCCTTGTTTTGTGACAAAAAAATTCCCTCCCCACCTGTAATTTGCATATGCAAATTAGTATTCGGTTTGGGTTCAGCCTGGCAGAAGGATTCATCTGTATCCTGCTGAAAAAGGCCGAATCCTGAACCGAATCCTGGATTCGGTGCATCCCTAGTTTAATGCTAATGTCATAGCATGTGTTTTCTCCACCAGCAGAAAGTGCACATTTGAAATGGGCCTGCACTGGCGGGATGCGGTTTTTGTCTCTCTGTTGTGGTGGAAATATGCCGGTGGTGAACCCACCCAAAGTGCCATTATCCCAAGGAAATAATAACATTCTTGTTTCTAAAATAAATGACTACAGGTTTAGATTATATAGTGAATAAAGTACCCCCTCTTGTAAACTATAAGGATATTATAAGTTACCGAGGAGTTTCATGACCATATAAAAACACGAGGCCGAAGGATGAGTGTTTTTATACAGGTCATGGAACTCCAAGGTACTTTTTGGGGGTACTTTATTTATTATAATACACAAATTTAAGTGAGTCATGTGACAGAAATGACATCAGAGCTCACCGTTTATAACTGATGACATCAGAACTCGCCGTTTATAAGGATATAATTTACAAGATATTCATGGCTTTTGTGTATTATAATAACATATGGCTCAGAAGCAACCCATTGTCTCCTCTGTCTCTTTTCACAGCGTCCGTGTGCTAATTCACTTTCTGCTGTGTCTGTTTAGCAAATTGAAAATCTTTTTAGGATGAGTTGACTTTGCAGTCTAGTCAATACTTTCTTCACCGAGGGTCCCATAACAAGACATCTCGAGCTGCAGAAGAGATTTTTAATTAAGTTTATTTGTATCATTATTGGGCCAAATTGATGCAGTTTATATGTAAATGTAGGATTTAAGGAACAATTAAGTAGATTGCAGCCCTATCAGTTGTAGTGCCTCTTCCATAATTCTTCTAACTGACATATTTCATGATAAATAGTGGATGGCAAGTCAAAGCAGATTATACAGTGCACTAGCAATTCATAGCGCTGCCAGGGAGAAGACCGATTGACTTTAAATTTACATATTAATGAGAAGATTTGTTAAGAGGGTGCTTGACTATGGAAAATAACATCATCTTTATAGGGCACCGCGTTTCATGAATAGAGCTGATGCAGAAAAATGGAAATTAAAGGAAAACTATACCCCCCAAACAATGTAGGTCTCTATTAAAAGATACTGAGTAAAACAGCTCATGTGTAAAACCCTGCTTCATGTAAATGAACCATTATCATAATAATATACTTTTTTAGTAGTATGTGCCATTGGGTAATCATAAATAGAAAATTGCCATTTTAAAAAATAAGGGCCGCCCCCTGAGATCGTAGGATTCACTGTGTACACATACAAACCACATGTAAGGTCACATGAGCCAATTAACAGACAGAGTTCTGCCTTTTGCTTCAACACTTCTTCCTGTTACAGTTAGTGTTGTAGTATTTCTGGTCAGGTGATCTCTGAGGCAGCACAGATAGAGTCATGAAATGGTGGTTCAAGGCAAGAGATGTAAAAGGGCAATATTTATGTAAATATATATTCCAGTTTGGTAAGATTCTTTAATATGTCATTCAATTTGATATAAACTATCTGTTGCTTAAGTATTCATTTTGGGGGTATAGTTTTCCTTTAAACCTTTTCAAGTTAATGAACTTGAGAGATTAGTCAAATGAACAGTAGCAGATTTACTTGTATAAAAATATACCTTGCCCACAACATGCTTCCATTGTGTCAGGTTTCACAAGCTGCCTGGTTGAGAGACTAATGACTTCCCTTCCCAAGTGATTTCTGGTTTTTATATTCAATTGATATTGATGGAATGTTGATTCCCAGGTAACTGGTATGTAAGTGCTGAAAGCATTTCCTATTGCTCCGTGTAGCCGTTTTTTTCAGCTGCAGCCTTCACACCTATGTATGATTACATGGGCCCCCCTGCTGCAGCTCTGGGATCAGTGAGCCGCTCAGGTGGCTCTTAAAGGGTTACTTATGATCCACTTGTACTGCTGGAGGTGAGCTCTGCTGCACAGTTCTGGAGTTGGTGCTATACATTCAAAAATTGGGCCATGAGAAAAGAAAAGCTCCCCATAGTCGCAATGACTAACTACCGATTTTAGGGAAGTCCGACCAATCCTTCGAAATTATCGTGCGGTTAGTGGGATTCGAACGATCGTACATCTTACGATTTTTCGGCCGACATCTGTCAGGAAATTGACCAGCCAGGTCAAAAAATCTTTGTCGGTCCCAGTGCAATCTATCTATGTTTGCAGGGCCAAGCAGGCAGCTCCCCTTTGTTTTCCTGGCAAATTGGTCTTTTTAGTTGATGGTCAATTCGTATGAATCGTGGTCTCACGATGAAGATTGGATCTTTTAAAAATCTCAACATCTATGGCCAGCTTAAGAGGTGTCCTTGGTACAGATAATGTGATTATTGCATATTGTCGATGCATGTTGTTCAGTCTGCATTAAATCTGATGCACTTAAGGGCAGGTTTATCAAGGGCCAAGTAGTAAATTTTAAATTTCAAATTGTTTTTTGATGTCAAAAAACCCTGTGAAATTTATCACACCTCGACCATAGTTCGAATATTCACCACCTAAAACCTGCAGAGTTCATTTCCAAGTCAATGGCAGAGGTCTTCTGAACCATTTGAATATGTTAATTGCCTTCCTAACATTCAAGTTTTTTTTTTTCCTTCGGGTCGAGACTATTAGATCGAATATTAGACATTCGATTTTTTTCTTAAAGGGATACTGTCATGGAAAAACATGTTTTTTCCAAAACGCATCAGTTAATAGTGCTGCTCCAGCAGAATTCTGCACTGAAATCCATTTCTCAAAAGAACAAACAGATTTTTTTTATATTCAATTTTGAAATCTGATATGGGGCTAGACATTTTTTCAGTTTCCCAGCTGCCCCAGTCATGTGACTTGTGTCTGCACTTTAGGATGGAATTGCTTTCTGGCAGGCTGTTATTTCTCCTACTTAATGTAACTGAATGTGTCTCAGTGGGACTTGGCATTTACTATTTAGTGCTGTTCTTAGATCTTCCAGGGAGCAATTATCTTGTGTTAGGGAGCTGCTATCTGGTTACCTTCCCATTGTTCTGTTGTTAGGCTGCTGGGGGGAGGGAAGGGAGGGACCGATATCACTCCAACTTGCAGTACAGCAGTAAAGAGTGATTGAAGTTTATCAGAGCACAAGTCACATGACTGGAGGCAGCTGGGAAATTGACAATATGTCTAGCCCAATGTCAGATTTCAAAATTGAATATAACAAAATCTGTTCGCTCTTTTGAAAAAATGGATTTCAGTGCAGAATTATGCACTATTAACTGATGAGTTTCCAAAAAAACATGTTTTCCCATTTCCCTTTAAATAAACTCCCATTCGAGTTCTGAGTCTATTCAAATTTATTAGAGTAAAATAAAAATTCACATGAATTCAAAATTAGACCTTTGATAAATCTGCCCATTAATGCACTGTATATACTGACGATATTTATTGTGCTGAATGTCCTATAGAGCTGCCTTTGTACATGGCAACACCATGGCATGCATTCTTGGTATATGTGCCTACTTACATGCCCACTCCGCCGTAGGCTGATGTTTCAACACAAATACATAACTGCTCCTTTTTTTAATTGAACAAAGTGGATTTTGCTGCCCCAGTCGCCTGCAATCCTTGTATTCGTCTGCTGTTCTTCTCAGTCCGGTATTTTGGAAATCGGTAATATTGTATTTTTGTGAGTACATATGGGCAGGTAATGTTACCTCGTGTTCCACAAATTGACTGACCTATGTCAGTGTGGTTTATGTACAAGTGTCGCAATATCTGCTAAGAATCTGAAATGTAATTTGTGGAAAGACCAGGGCCACCTTTTGTTAAATATATTTGCTTTATACTAGAGGAGACCATGGGCATTGCAGGAAAGAACAACAAAAGTTAGTTGTCCAATCTGCTTTCCAATCTGCAGCTCTGCAGCTGTTCGTCGTTCAAAACTCTCAGTACTCCTCAAAGGATAAGTAAGCCCTAAAAATCCCAGGATCCAATCCCAGGATCCATTGTTAAGCATTGTTCAAGAATAATAATAATAATAAGGATAAGTAAGCCCTAAAAATCCCAGGATCCATTGTTAAGCATTGTTCATGAATAAGTTAAAAATAAGTGAATAGGAAATTGATGAGAGTGCTCTTCTAAGCACCTTTGTAATGTACATTCATTATTTTTTTTAATTCCAAGATATTAAGGGATACATGTATTGTTAATGTGAATTAACAGAACCACAGTTACAACAGCACCACCTGCTGGTCATGTTCAGTCCATTCTGGGCATCAAGTGGTCAAAGGAAGATGTCAGGAAAAAGAATGAGGCTGTTCTGATGTTCTTCTGGTTAGGAAAGATTGGAGAAAGATTTAATAATTGAATGTACATTGCAAAAGTGCTTAGAATAGCACACTCATCAATTTTTTTATTCAAGTTTAACAATGGATCCTGGGACCTGTAGTTGAGAAACATTTGAAGAGCTGCTGATTGGACCTCTATCATGTTAATGCCAATGAAATAGTATATAGGTTATCCTGTAAAATGAGTGATATCATGATTTTTTTATTGTTACCAAAGACATTTCCTAACCAAATACTCCGTCGCTCTGTCTTTATTCCCTAGAATCAGTCAACCCCAGCCAAACCCAGCTGCTATCTCTTGCTTTATGGCAAGTGTTCTTGATATACACTTGAGCAGAACACATTGCACAAGAATTCAGTGGCAGCCTTCTTCATCTATACATACATATTGTCTTCTTGGTTCTTACAGGAAGGAGAGTCATGGGAGATGACTACAAAAAGCTTTTATGAATCTGATGAAGAAAAAGACGTTGATGCCAACCAAAAAAGGCCGTATGTTATGGATCCCGACCATAGACTTCTTTTAAGAAATACCAAACCTTTACTCCAAAGCAGAAATGCTGCCGTGCGTATTTATTTCATATATAATGTTTTAATACGTTTAACATTTGTTGTTGGAAAGTGTTTTTTTTTTTGTTTGGCATACATAACATCCTTGATAGGGTGCGACAATATAGTTTGATTAAATTAATATAATATGATTAATATGGAGGAGAGTAGGCATAATAGTAAATATGATTAAGGCTCGACAAAGTTCAGGAGGAGAGGAAGTCTTTTTCATTATAAGGACCTGTTATCCAGAATGCTCTGAACCTGGGGTTTTCCTGATACGGGATCTTTCTGTGCTTTGGATCTCCTTACCTTAAGGGGCAGATTTATCAAGGGTCGAATTTCGAAGTACATAAAACTTCGAAATTCCTTCGGTGTTTTTCTTAATGATACACTGTACTCATATGCTACGGCTGTCTATCTTGATCTTTTCAGCTTTGTAAAACTTTCAAAACTTGTCAATAAAAATTATAAGTTACAAAAAAAAAAAAAAAAAAAAACGAAATTCGACCATTGAATTAAAAAACTTCGAATATCGAATTCGAAGTTTTTTCAACAAATTTGGCAAGCCTGAGGTCGAATAAAAATCATTCTAGACCAAAAAAAACGTAGAAAAGGGCTCTGGAAGGTCCCCATAGGCTAACATTGCACTTCAATAGCTTTAATTTGGTGAAGTATGAAGTCGAAGTTTTTTTTTAAAGAGACAGTACTTTGATTATCGAATGGTCGAATAGTCAAATGATTTTTACTTTGAATCGTTCAAATCGTAGTCGAATGGTCGAATATAGCCTATTCGATGGTCGAAGTACCCAAAAATGTACTTAGAAATTTGAACTTTTTGAAATTCGAACCATCACTCGAACTTAGTAAATCTGCCCCTAAGTCTACGTAAAAACCACTTAAACACCAAATAAACCCAGCAGGTTTGTTTGTTTACCTAAGTAGGATACAGCAGAATGCAGCAGAAGACCTTACCTTGTAATACACAAATAAGAAACTCCAAACAGAAATTTCCATTTGAAATGGTAAGTGCATGTACAGGTATGGCATCCGTTACCTGGAAACCCATTATCCAGAAAGCTCCCAATTACAGAATGGCTTCCATCGACAATAATCCAATTTTTTTAATATTATTTCCTTTTTCTCTGTAATAATAAAACAGTACCTTGTATTAAATCCAAACTAAGATATAATTATTAATTAATCCTTATTGGAAGCAAAACCAGCCTGTTGGGTTTATTTAATATTTACATGATTTTCTAGTAGACTTAATAGAATAGGATCCAAATTACAGAAAGATCCGTTAGCCGGAAAGCCCCAGGTCCCGACCATTCTGGATAACTGGTCCAATACCTGTACCAGGGCATGTTCCTTGGATGCCCTTGCAGGAAGAAAAGCTATTTATAACTCTAATATATTTCACTTAGAGTATATTTAATTATATATTAGAATATTCAACACTTCAAATAATAAAAAAAAATTAAAGTTCAAAGTTGCTCATATGTTAAATGTATTGAATTATTTGGAATCTCCGCTTCTCCCAGGTGGTTATGGCTGTAGCCCAGCTTTACTGGTATTTGGCACCAAAATCAGAAACCAGCACTGTTGCCAAATCACTGATACGCCTTCTCCGAAGCCACAGGTAGGTTGTACTTTTTTAACAGTAGCTGGGGCAAAATATGTTTCTCTTTACAAGCTTTAAAGATTCAAAACCTATTTTATTTTAAAGCTGTTTCTATTGTATACTTATGCTATTTTATGTAACGCTTGAGTGGTATTTTTATTTTTCAGAGAGGTACAATACATTGTACTTCAGAATATTGCAACTATATCTATCCAGAGAAAGGTAAGCAAGGTACAGTAATGATAAAAAAAAAGACTGTATAAAGAGACTAAATTATTATTTAAAACTGTTTTTCAATCTCTTTTGTAGGGTTTGTTTGAGCCATATTTAAAGAGTTTCTACATTAGATCTACTGATCCAACAATGATCAAAACACTAAAGGTGAGAAAATGACATTTTTATATTGTCTGCTCCTTTGTACTGGGTGTTTCATATTATAAATAACTTACATATATAAATAACAAATGTGTTTCATGTTAAAGTATTCTGCCTTTTGCATCTAGTTTTGCATATTGTTGTTGCAGGTCTTTCACTGGATGTTCATAAAGCTGGCCGCACACATTTAATTTATTTTATTTATTTGATGATTGTTGCAGTTTTAGGCCCCTCCAACATTTAGCACAAAAAGCTGTGTTGCATTTATACTTGAGCTAAAATTGATAGATAATCTTAATGCTATGCTCCATCAGATGCAGTTCCCTATGGGAATATCAAACCGTTGGTCCTTAGAATGTCCCCATTGTTTTAAAGGTTACAGAGGAATGGAAAGAATCATTGTATTGTTGCTTGGAAAGTGCATCTTCTCACCATATTTGATGTTGGTCACGCTAAATCTTTAATAAGATATACCTTAACTTTCTTTTGCAGCTTGAAATCATGACAAATTTGGCAAATGAAGCAAATGTATCCACCCTGCTACGGGAATTTCAGGTCAGTAACATTTTTCAAATGGTTAAAAAGCTGCTCCTCCCTCTTCTAGGCCCAACATTTGAAAGAAGTGGGGGGCAGTGTTTCATGTTGGTCATTTTCAACTTAGCTGAAGTAATACCCCTGCTTGATACATAGGACAACTGTGTGTTGTGACCTGCAGTTAGTACTGATGGCTGCAGTGTATTATATTGTAGTCATTGTACAGTCTGTGGGGGTTATTAATCAAAATCCGAATTTTTCTCTGACCAACCTAGAATGCACGATTTGCCCTTATTTATCAATGAAAAAAAATCGGATTTGGAAAAAATGCTACTTTTTCAGATTGTCGTGCGGAAAACCTGAATTTTTTTGTGTTTGACACCCAAAAGCCACAGAAAAATTTCAGTTTATGTGGAAAAGCCAGCGACAATCTCCAAAAACTCTGAAAATGTTGTGATGGTTAAAACATCTTCAAATGGTTAAGGGGACATCTGCCATTGACTTTTACATGAATTCGGCAGGTTTTAGATGGCGTATTTTTCAGATTCGGACTTGGAACAGCTTCAGGCATAATAAATCACAAAAAACTTGCATCTTTTTTTTTACTGCAATTTTTTTCCGGGTTTTTGGCGTAAAGCGGACGTCACGTGCCTTAATAATTAACCCCCTGTGTGTCACAATTTTTAGAATTAGATCAGTGACAAAAGTAATGTGTGCTAAGAAATTCTACTTAATTCTTTACAGAAATATTAATTGGTTCTATGTTTCTTAAATGAATACCTTCATTTAAATACCTGTAAACTTGTTCATTTTTTTATAACCTACACACACTATGCATTGCCTGGTTTAATACATGAAGCCTTATTATAGCATTGATTAACTGAATGTGTCAGAAATCAGTGGCAGGCAACTTCTCTTGGGGAGAGAGAGAGAGAGAGAGAGAGAGAGAGAGAGAGAGAGAGAGAGAGAGAGAGAGAGAGAGAGAGAGAGAGAGAGAGAGAGAGAAAAGGGGTCCTCTGCATGCAACCCATTATCAATATTTTGTGCCTTAAACTGCTAAAAATGCCTTAGCCTTTAAACAACACAGGGATTATTTGTCCATGTATTGCAATAACTCTGTGATGGTTGTTTCCGTTATGCATTATTGTTGAAAAGAATCCCAGCGTTATTCATCCAGAGTCTTGTCTATTTAACTTTAAAAGCTAAATGTTGGCAGGATGGAGTGCCTGATAACCTTGCAGCTTCTGAGCAGCCAATTGTGTCTGTCTCTGGTTACGTGTTATGGAAAAGCCTTTTAAGAATTGAGCCGTCTGCAGTAAACACTTGTGCCAATAGCTGGATGTTGCTTTGTGACACTGACTTTTGTGTTCCAGAAAAGCAAAATAAATATTTAAATGATTATTGTTTTTCTCTAATTCTTTTTAGACCTACGTTAAAAGCCAGGACAAGCAGTTTGCTGCAGTCACAATTCAAGCGATCGGGAGATGTGCAACAAACATTTCTGCTGTGACCGACACTTGCCTTAATGGTCTGATGTGCCTCCTGTCTAACAGTGATGGTAGGTTAATTTAGCAAAGGGGGTTTCTGCTCATAGTCCAAAGACAAACATTCATTTAACAACAGGTTGCTTATTAAAAAATGCTTTTTTTTGCATACATTAACTTTTATTTGTGTTTCTCCAGATTTGTTGAAAAGTTTTCATGTAGGAAGTGGTATTTAAAATACATTTGGGGGCACATTTACTAATGGTCGAATATCGAGGGTTAATTAACCCTCGATATTCGACCCTCGAAGTTAAATCCTTCAACTTCGAATATCGAAGTCGAAGGATTTAGCGCTATTAGTTTGATCGAAGGAATAATCGTTCGATCGAATTATTGGCTAGGAAGCCTATGGGGACCTTTTTTTAAAGAGACAGTACTTTGACTATCAGATGGTTGAATAGTCAAACGATTTTTAGTTCGAATCGTTCGCTTCGAAGGTCGAAGTAGCCAAAAAAATACTTTGAAATTCTAAGTATTTTTTATTCTATTCCTTCACTCGAGTTAAGTATATGTGCCCCTTGATCTTTGGGGTTTCTTGCTTTGAATTATTTGCATTTTTATTGTGCTGCACTCTACTTTGAAATTTAAACTGCTGTCATGTTATTAGGTTCCTCCTGGCTTTGGCAAACTGGAAAATCAATAGGCAAGGACCTAAAATTGTATGATAACTAATACAAATATCAAAAAATATCACTCTGCTTTTTCATTGCCAGGGTCAGTGACTAGTGATGGGCGAATCTGACCCGTTGCAAAAACGGCAAAAAAGTCACCAGACGCATTAAAGTCAATGGGCATCTAACAGTGCAACATTTTTTAAACTGAGCAAAATATTTCGCTCATCCCTATTAGTGACAAGTTTTAGGCTGTGGAGAGGTAAAACAGAGAGTTAAAAACATGTAGAAATAAAAAAAAAAGAGTAAATTATACATTAAACTCTTGTCTAAATGATTATAATTTGGTTTAGTCTACTCTATAAACAAACCAGCCCATCCTCTGCTTCTCCACATAGTCCCTAAAGGTTGCCATACATGTACACATATTATTGTATGAAAGAAAGTTTTGTACAATATTCGATGATCGATATTGGCAAAAGGTTTGAATGTTGGTCGTCTCGTCGATCGGCCAAGACAGAAATTTTTGATTGGTGCACCTTCGCCCGAACATCGCCCAGGGTTTACTGCTGAATCGTCAGATAAAGGTAGAATTCAGTTGTTTCTATCTATTCAGCTCTTAATGTTTGTAATGAAAGCAATGTTACAGGAAAGATCGTAATTGTTACGTCTATGGCAACCGTTACACTTAAAGGGGAACTATTGCAAAAATGAAAATTTAATATAAGCTTCCTCATACTCAAATAATAAACTTTTTAAATACAATCAATTAAATAGTCTGCATCGTTTCTGACATAATCAAGTTTATGTTCACTATCCCTCTCTCAGCATCTATTTCTCTTCAATCTGTCTTCATTCAACAGTTGGGTGTCAGATGAATGATCCAATAGATCTTATAGGGGGGGCTCCTTTTGCGTAGAAGATGTATTAGACCTCACTCAAATAACTGATTCCAGTACAAATCTAACTGCCTTTTGCACAAATCCTGCATGTAGAGAGACATGATGTCTGGTGATTTTAATAGAGTGAGCTCTAATACATCTTCAAAAGGAGCCCCCCTATAAGTTACAAAGTTACATAGTTAAATCGGGTTGAAAAAAGACAAAGTCCATCAAGTTCAACCCCTCCAAATGAAAACCCAGCATCCATACACACACCCCTCCCTAATTTCACATAAATTATATCTACCCATACCTATACTAACTATAGAGCTTAGTATCACAATAGCCTTTGATATTATGTCTGTCCAAAAAATCATCCAAGTCATTCTTATAGTCATTAACTGAATCAGCATCACAACATCACCCGGCAGTGCATTCCACAACCTCACTGTCCTGACTGTGAAGAACCCCCTACGTTGCTTCAAATGAAAGTTCTTTTCTTCTAGTCTAAAGGGGAGGCCTCTGGTACGGTGATCCACTTTATGGGTAAAAAGGTCCCCTGCTATTTGTTTATAATGTCCTCTGATGTCCTTGTAAAGTGTAATCATGTCCCCTTTCAAGCACCTTTTTTCCAGAGAAAACAACCCCAACCTTGACAGTCTACCCTCATAATTTAAGTCTTCCGTCCCTCTAACCAGTTTAATTGCATTTAGTCTTTGCACTCTCTGCAGCTCATTTATATCCCTCTTAAGGACTGGAGTCCAAAACTGCACTGCATACTCCAGATGAGGCCTCACCAGGGACCTATAAAGAGGCATAATTATGTTTTCATCCCTTGAGTTAATGCCTTTTTTTATGCAAGACAGAACTTTATTTGCTTTAGTAGCCACAGAATGACACTGCCCAGAATTAGACAACTTGTTATCTACAAAAACCCTAGATCCTTCTCATTTAATGTATAATTTGCATTGATATTATTTTTGCCAAAGTGCATAACCTTGGATTTATCAACATTGAACCTCATTTTATCATATTAACACACATATTACACACATATTAACAAACAAGGAAAGATATGCAAAATAAATCCAGAAACATGCACACATTGTGATTTTTTTTATAGAAGCAGATGCTTCTATAAAAATCTGTGTTTTAATAAGAGAAGCCTTCCATTGTGACTCTTGAAACGTATATGTTTCAAATCAACTGTAGAGGGCGCTGAAATCAATGCAATCCTTTTCAGTGCTGTAACACTCTTTGCATTGATTCTGCAGTGGAAGAAGTATCCTTATTTGTGTTATATTAATATTTTGATGACATTATTTTTCTGGCATAACAATACAGAAAGAATGGACACAGCACATGCACTTATTCTGTAAGGTCACTTGGCAAGACGTTTTATATTCCATTTCCGCTAACATTGAAGTCTGAAGATGAAAAAATGTGTTTCTTTTTTTAATTGTAAGAATTCTACAAAACTGTAAAACGTATGTAGGTATTGGATCTGTTATCTGGAACCCTGTTATCCAGAAAGCTCTGAATTGCACAGGGGCTTCCATAGACTGCATTTCATGCAAATAATTTGTAATTTCCCTTTTCTCTGTATAAATTAAACATTATCTTGTGCTTGATCCTAACTAAGCTGCATGAATCCATATTGGTGGCTAACCAATTCTCTTGGGTTTAATTGATGTTTAAATGATTAACTTATGCATGCTTTATTGCATGGGGATGTATGAGACCTGTTATTCACAATGTTTGCGACATGGCCGACTCTTTCAGCAATTTTAGATCTTCATACCTCAAGTCTACTAGAAAATCAGTTAAACATTAAATAAACCCAATAGGCTGGTTTTGCTTCAAATAAGGATTAATTATATCTTAGTTTGGATCAAGTACAATGTACTGTTTTATTATTACAGAAAAAAAAGATTATTTGATCATAATTGGGTGTATGGGAGACAGCCATTCTGTAATTCGAATCTTTCTGGATAATGGGTTTCCAGATGTACAGATATGAAACCATATTGGTGGCAAAACAATCCTATTGGGTTTATTTCAATTTAAAAATTATTTTTAGCAGACTTAAGGTGTGGATATACAAATTATGGAAAGACCCCTTATTTGGAAAACCCCAGGTCCCAAGCGTTCCAGATAAATTGTTCCAGCAACTGTATAACATATGCCTGCTATCAGTGGCTGAAACCGTAGTACAGTAACAGCCTGAAAGTCGTAAGTTGAAGCCTCAAGGTTCTTGTTTAGCACAATTCAAGAAGCCCATCTGTACTTGTTTTCCCTGTGCTCTTATTTACTGGCTTATTGAACCCTTCCACAAGGTGACAGTAGAATACCATAAATAATACACTTGCTTCACATAACGCTGCTTGACTAGAAATGGTAGCTGATTTCTCTTGTACTTTGATCATAACCGGCATGCTCTGTATAATAAATACAAATACAAAGATGCAATTTTTTTGTTACTGGATGTTTAACTCGGTTTTCCACTTTAACTAAAGCAGGCTTTAGCCACAGAGATGTTAATTCAAAGACTTTTGGTTATAAAACTGCAGCTTTGGTAGAGGGCACACCGTGCATTACCATAAAGAGCAACATATTGGAGATAAAATCTGTAATAGGAAAGATTGGTTGCTTGTAAAGACTCCAGTTGAGAAACCGTTCAGGAATGTCATTGGCTTCTACTATCATTGAACAGTTACAAGATAGAGTGACTTTAGATTGAGCCACAAACAGATATTTCCATTTGTTTGAGCCAAACCAATTGGAACTTACAAACCAGCCCAGCCAATATCGATATCCATGGTATAAGGCTGTTTTGTACACCTTTTCCCTGGACATACCAAAAATCATACAAAAACGACAGTATTAATGACAATATAAGGCCCACTTATCAAATTTAGAATTTTTGGGAATTTTTAAAAATTTGAATATACTTACAATTCGACTGGGAGGTTATTTAAGAAAAAAATCTGAATGTTTAATTTTTGATCGAATGGTTCCGACCCGAAAATTCAATCATATTTAATTCGCACAAAACAAGTTTTTATCCAAAAACAACCATCGAACATTAGGAAGGCTTTTAACATCTCCAAACGCTCAACGGACCTCTGCCATTGACTTGTACATGAACTCGACAGGTTTTAGGTGGCGGATTTTCCATGGTCGAGGTGTGATAAATCTCACATTGTGGGGCAGATTAACAAAGCTCGAGTGAAGGATTCGAATTAAAAAAACTTCGAATTTCAAAGTGTTTTTTGGGCTACTTCGACCATCGAATGGGCTACTTCGACCTTCGACTACTACTTCGACTTCGAATCGAACGATTCGAACTAAAAATCGTTCGACTATTCGACCATTCGATAGTCGAAGTACTGTCTCTTTAAGAAAAACTTCGACCCCCTACTTCGGCAGCTAAAAGCTACCGAAGTCAATGTTAGCCTATGGGGAAGGTCCCCATAGGCTTGCCTGTGATTTTTTGATCGAAGGATATTCCTTCGATCGTTGTATTAAAATCCTTCGAATCGTTCAATTCGAAGGATTTAATCGTTCGATCGAACGAATAATCCTTTGATCGTTTGATCGCAGGATTTGCGCTAAATCGTTCGACTTCGATATTCGAAGTCGAACGATTTTAGTTCCTGGTCGAATATCGAGGGTTAATTAACCCTCGATATTCGACCCTTCTTAAATCTGCCCCTTAAATTTACATTCATTTAGGGGAATTAAAATTAGAATGTGTGAATTTTAACACCAAAAAAATCCCTACTAGTCCCACCCATCTGTTCCGCTTCCTGCTTCCTTAATTCCTAGGCAATGCAGAGGAGCCAACGGCTCACTGCACTGTAGGACAGGAACCAATCAGCAGCTAGCAGGACTTGATAGGGAACTGAAGCCTGTCTGTGCTTGTGTGACTGCAGGGCTGTGATTGGCTGTCCTTCTCCTACAGTGCTTCTGGCAGGGACCATTAGGACACGCCCACCCCTCATTTAAAACACGGACAGGGACCAGAGAACATCTATAGGGAGCTCCAATAAAGGGGCGATTTTTAAAGATAATATTAATTTTTAGCACTATGTAAAAGCAACATCATATATTATTTATAATTGCCTACAAAATTGTTTTTTTTTTTCATTTATCCTATATGTCTCCTTTAATAAATCTGCCCCTATCTGTATGTGTATAGCCAGCTTAATATATATTGGCGTGATCAACTGGAAGCAAGGTTTGAATCAAACTTTGGAAAAAGCAAAATATACTTAGATTGTAGAATTCTAGTTGTGTTTGGTTTCAACCTTCAAAAGTAACCCTTAGGAAGTGCAAAAAAGATAAAGGTTGTATTTTGACATCTAAATGTAAGTAAAGGAATGATGCTTTCCTTTTTTTTCTTTTTTGGCAAGATTGTGATTATCTTCCAACTAGAAATTTGATTTTTGATTTCAAGTGTCCCTTATGCCAACGTGCAGCTGCTTTGTCTTTGGTTCTACCTTTTGATTTATTTGTGCTTTTTTTTTATTTCAGATGTTGTAGTTGCGGAAAGTGTGGTTGTCATTAAGAAACTCCTGCAGACGCAGTCTTCTCACCATAGTGACATCATCAAGCATATGGCCAAGCTCTTAGACAAGATTACTGTAAGTGACTTTGCATATTAATGTGCTTTGCATCTTTTTCAAACTTTTTTTTTTTAATTCAGTTATTAGCCTGTGGATAACTTGTATTATTTCTGGATTATTTAAGATAACAACATGGCTCATGCTGGGGCCTTGTTATCAGAAATCTAAAATCTAAAATTATTTTCTTTATGATTGTCACAGCACAGTATTAGATCATTACATATGGATCTCTCTGGTTGGTTGCTATAGAGCAGTGATCCCCAGCTATTGGCTCCTGAGCAACATGTTGCTCCCCAACCCCTTGGATGTTGCTCTCAGTGGCTTTAGAGCAAGTGCTTATTTTTGAATTCCTGGCTTGGAGGCAAGTTTTAGTTTCAGAAAAAACAGATGTACTGCTAAACAGAAGCTCCGGTAGGCTACAAGTCCACATAGGGGCTGCCAATAACCAACCACAGACCTTATTTGGCACCCCAGAAACATTTTTCATGCTTGTGTTGCTCTCCAACTCTTTTTACATCTGAATGTTGCTCACGGGTGAAAAAGGTTGGGGACCCCTGCTATAGAGCAATAATATTATCCTACATAATGGGTCACCTTTTTGTGAGGCTGGTTTGTAAGCTTTTGTCATTAAAGAGTTATGATTTGATCTTTACTGTTTTCAAACTTTTACTTTTAGTAAATGTTAATTGAAGACACCAATGCAGTCTTTAAAATCAGGTTTTTTTTGACCGACTATAAGGGTAAGGTCACAACTGGAGATTCGGGGAGATTTAGTCGCCCGGCGTCAAATCACCTCTTCTTTTGCTAGAATGAGAAATCGCCTGCGGCATGGCACTTGCAGCGCTTCATTTTCCAAAGTCGCCCGTAGTTGCCTCACTAGGAAACTTCGGAAAACGAAGCGCCGCGAGTGCCATGCTGCAGCTGATTTCTCATTCTAGCAGGCGGAAGACAGGGGGAAGCCATTCGGGGAGATTAGTCGCCCCCCAAAGAAGAGGTGATTAGTCGCCAGACAATTAAATCTCCCCGAATCTCCAGGTGTGAGCTTACCCTAACAGTTTTTATGATCTGTGATTACACTGACATATTTACAAAGTTTGATTAGAATTGTTCGTGTTTTCATTACCATATTTATCATGTGGGCCCATGTTTACTTTGTGTTAGTTGTATTACTGGCTACTAAATGGAAGCCAAATGGAATCCTTGAGCGTGAATGGACAAATTTTGGTTGTTTGGTTTTTTTTTTTTTCAGCAAAAACATGAACAAGATATATTATGAAATCCAGCAACCTTTTTTTTTTATTTGGTTCCCTGAAAGGGCCCTATGCCACCTTTCTAACTGCATCAAATAAACTCCCACTATCAAACCCCTTTTCCCCATACTTGTTGCTCAAATGCACAGGAGGGTTTATGTGCACCATGTTTGACAGCACCATATTTCCCAAATCATAGGCACCCCCCAGTGATTCAGTGGTTATTATTACTTTTCTGATACCCACTTAAAACTGCACTGGCTTAGGGTATTTTTGCAGTTGAAAGTTGTTGAAAGGCAGCTACAAAAGAAAACCAACCACTTTTATAATTCATTCTACCGTAAAACCTAATAGAAATAACAAACAGTGGCTTTTTGGCAAGTAATAGGGTTAATTTATGGCCACAAATGCAGTGAGCTTTTTTCCCATAATACAGTGAATTCCAATGTTGTTGCACAAGGAGGTGTTGCGTTGGACACAATTGCATCAATATTTCCCTATATGTCTGGTTAATGTCCAGTGTTGGGTGCAAGAGTGACACATGCACCCGTTTCTGTAGACGAACAGGAAGGAAGAAAGGACTGGACAGCATGGAGTGCAACTATATGACTAAATAAACTCAGGTGACTTTTTGGATTCTGATTCAGTTCAGCCAGGCATTTGGATTTGGCCAAATCCTGCTAAAAAAGGCCAAATCTTGGTCGAAACCCAAACTGAATACTGAATTTAGTGCATCCCTAATACAAGGTTTATTTTAAACAAATACCATTGTTGAATAGGGTCTTTTATAAGACTGCTGTAGAGGATTTAAATTACCTCTAATATTTCAGAACAGTACAGGAGCCTAGATAGAATTCCAGTTTCACACTGTGCAGCCCATTGGCCTGGGTTTAAATTAATATGATTTCATGTTTGGTGGCACATTCAGTATTGAATAGGACTGCACTGAATCCAGGATTCAGTTTTGTGCTCACCAAGCTGACTCTGAAACCTCCAAATTATGTAACTTTAAACCTTAAAATAAATTAACCCAATAATTTTCTGCTCACAGATGCATTCTATTTTATAATCTACAATTTATCGTTTGTTTGACATTCGCCTATATTTTGTGAATGATTTACTTTTTGTGCTTGTTTGGAAATACTCAGTAAACACTGTATGATTTTTAAATTGAATGTGATAATTATAAATTGTATCTTAGGTGTGTGCTGGGCGTGTATACACACTTATGTGTCTATTACATGATCAAGTGGAGATAAATAAATAGTATATTGCTTTGGCAGCTAATGAAATTATATGTCATTGTTAGTTGTGTTAGATTTCTCTTCTCTTGGGCAGTATATATACTACACAAGCAGTAATTGTAGTACTTGAGAGTAAGTGCAATTATTGTATCTTATTAGAGAGCTATGAAGTAAAAAAAAAAAAAAGACAAGTAAAACCGAGCACAGAATGTACAGATGTATGCGAATAATATAAAGGTGACATCTAGATTAACATTTGGAAATGGAGTTCTGCAGGATAACCTATAGTTTTATGCTGCTTTTGTTCTAGAAACAATTGCCTGGAGATAATGATCTGGTTCTCTCTCTGGTCACATTGTGGCTTGAGTGGCTTTGCTAAATCTCAAGTTAAATCCGGTGCTACATTTCTCTGGTTGCTATATTTAGGATTGGAAAGATCGTTTGTTTTTTTTGTAATAAAAAATAATTGGGGGGTATAATACCTATACAAGTAAATATACTTTTTTTATTCCCTGTATTCTCTCCAGGGCCGCCATTAGAATTCACTGGGCCCTGTACAACAAAATTTTGGGGCGCCCAAGCCCCGTCCCAGACCCCACTATACATTACAGTTAAAAGACCACACAAACATCAGCGCTAAAAAAGTAACCTCCCACACACACAAGTTATAAAAAGCTATTGATGGTCAGGGCCCCCTTATAAGTTTAAAAAAAAATAGTGGCGCCAGGGGCCCCCCCATAATTTTTTTTTTAAAAAGCATTGGTGCCAGGGCCCCCCTTACAAGTAAAAAAAATTGTGGCCCCAAAAAAACATTTTTTGAAAAAAACATTGGTGGCAGGGGCCTATAGAATATTAAAATAATACATTGGTGGCCAGGGGATTAAAAAAAAACAAAAGTACAAATTGCTGTTCAGTAGAATTGAACTCATGGCTTCAGGACTTCAACTTCGCCTCCTTTCTTGACTTTGGGTCTTTTCGCCGCTTTGGAACTTCGGCTATTTTCGTGGCTTCGGGTCTTTTCTCCACTTTGGGACTTCGGCTGTTCGGCACTTAGCATTTTCAAAAATGGCCGCAAATCTTCGGTGCCCCTTCATGCCCCCCTGTCTTACCTGATGACGGCCCTGATTCTCTCTGAGTTCATAGGGGAGAAATCAAACAAACAGGTGCATGTTGTAGTTACTCCTCTTTCATAAAGCTTTCCATGCATACCCAGATTTCAGTGGACAGCTTGGCTAATTTTAACCATGCTGCTCAGCCAACTGGGAATGTAAGGCTACTCCAGAGGGACATTTGGTCCAATTGTCTTGGACTATTAAAGATGATTTGTCCTGATGGAACATTTCTGCCAGTTGGCCGCACCCGGAGACACAGCTTTTCTGCTGTTCCAATCGCAAGAAGAAAGTATCCATACGCATGTAAGGTAACTTATATGGTATCCAACCACTCAACCCGCAGCCTAATCAGTCGTACTGTATAGTTGAACACTTCTATGGCTGCCTTTAGTCATCTTGCAGTGTCAAATGTGCAATGGATAGGTGGAATGGTTATCACATCCACATTTATTTTGGAGCCTTTTGCTCAGAAGTGTCATTGACCCGCCCCCCCCAAATCTTTGGCGCTTACTAATGGAGACAAGGGTCTTTGGATCCAACTGTATTTTGTGGCCAGTGCGTATCCCAATAAACTCTGTGTATGTGGCTGGAATACAAACACTATTCACCCTGCACACAATCTACCGCTTTTCTTTTTAGTACAGAGTTGCTTTCATTTTATAAGCAGCGTGTTAGAATGTGCAGGAGATATACTTATGAAATGTTTATCTGGAAACAGCTCATTGGTTACTAAACTCTGGTTCCAGTCTTTGACTTTAATCTGCCTTGAATTCCAGTGCATTGGAATAGTTAGGCCTTGAAATTTGTTGTATTAATGTTGTTATAAATTTTACTTGCGGCGAGTTGATGAGATGTCATTTTCAGTGATGAGGTGCCTAATGGACCCTGGATTCCAAAAGAAAAATCCTTTATTGCAGTGTTCCTCAGAGGTGTCATCCTCTCTGAAATTTACTCACTGTGGTGTAAGATGGTCTGAAGCCCTTTAATGCACAGTTATAATGGGGGGAGCTGCTGATCAGCCTTGAATATCATTAGAGCTTTCAGGAAAAGACAATCCAACAACTATTCAACAAGCAGTATTGCAGTTGCTACTAGATCAGTTGCTACAGTGGGGATACAGTGTTTTTATTCAGACAAAGCTCCCACATCAAACTGTGGTGTGCACAAGAAAATATCGTAATTATGACCCAACCGACCCTCTGCAGACAGTTGAATAATGGACTGGATGAATAATTTAGAATAATTCAGGTTCAAAGAAATTAGAGGGAACATTGCTACCGATTCCCCTGGCACTACAAATTTGTAAATAAAGTCCCTTTTGGTGGATCTCTTGTAAGTCGTGTGCTCAGTTTGGCTTCCATTGTAGCGCATTGCACTTACATTTTGTAAACGAGCACTAAAGAGTCATACTTGTTACAAAGCAGCAGTTTGCTATAAGTAATTTAAACCCATCATACTTGGCACCTTTGCATATGCCAGAGATATTTAACCTTTGGATCAGGACCCAAAAAGAGGTTCCTGTGCTGTTTATTGTGGGCCTCCATGAACATCTTTAGTAAAATGAAATAGTCTATTGCAGCATTTAATAATTAAAAAAGGTGGATAATTCATTCTAAGCCACTTCTTATGGTTCTCAAAATGACCTCCAAAATAAATTTGGGTTCATTTGGAAAAATTGTTGAGAAACTGCTGCACAAGCTACTGTAACTTTTACACTTTCTAGTGACTAGAAACACTTAGGGGCATATTTATTATGCTGTGTAAAACAAAATATGCTCAAAAAAGGTGTAAAACGCTGTGTAAAATAAATTTATCAAAGTGTGTGTAATTTTACGCCATGCCAGATTTTACGCCGTTATTTTACATTGCTTCCGGCAGAAGTCACTCTAAGAAAAAACGCGTAACAAATGTGCGCTGTTTTTTACACATCAAAGCCTGTTCATGTGTGCTGTATTATCCTGCTGTTTTTTTACAAAGCATAATCAAAATGCCACCTTATGATGGAAAAGTCTAAAATAGAATAAGACTTAAAATGCTGTATTTTGTATACTAAATATAAACATGAACTTACTGCACCACAAGCCTAATCAAATTATTTATTTATGCTTTCAAAGCTGGCTACAGGGGGTCACCATCTTGTAACTTTGTTAAACATCTTTGCAAGACTAAGACTGTGCACATGCTCAGTGTGGTCTGGGCTGCTTAGGGATCATCATAAACAAAGCTGCTTGAGTTCTGCATGGCTGGGAAGTAAGGCGGGGGCTCCCCCTGCTGTTCATAAGTATGATTGTTTCCCTGCTCAGCAGTTAGGGATCATCTGACAATTCCTATCCACAGCAGTAAATGAAGGGAGAATTTCACTGCATACAGTCAGGTTTCTTATGAAAACGGTACACATTTTTTAATTAAAGTATATTGGAGATATGTTTCGTTTTCATTAAAGAAAGTAAAAATGGGATTTAATTTTTTTGCCTTTACATGCCCTTTAAAGTGCCAAAAGGGCAGATAATGTAGAGGAGTTATCGATCCACATGAATCATAATTAAATAATATTGATAAAAAACTATATTTTAATACAATGGAGCACATTTTCATAGTACAACTGCTTGTGGTAATAGAATTATAGAAATATGATATGGGAACTTCATGAAAGAATTAGGACCATTTCATTTATCACCTTATTACCTATAGCAGCCAATCAGCTAGTAGCATTGCTACAGCACCTGGGAAAATTATATATATATATATATATATATATATATATATATATATATATATATATATATATATATATATATATATATATATATATATATATATATATATATATATATATATATATGGGATTGTGTTGAACCAAAAGTTGGTTTCAGCCAACTGACTTCTACAAATAGCATCTAAACAAATTCTGCTATGGCCACGTTTAGTTTGGAGCAATCAATAAAATGTTTTCTCTGTGCCAACCAAAAAAAGAAAAAGAAATGTGCTACAGAATTGGAGAACGTCAGATGACCAAACACATTAGTCATGTTAAATTGGTTATTAAGATGAGTCTAAATTGTAATTTCCCAAATATTGCCACAGAAGCAAATGGCTCATTAAATACAGACTTTGTGATGAATAGCTTCTCTGTTAAAATAAAAATCAGGGTGATTAGGAAAAGCTGCGCTGCATATTTTACCAGCCTGAGTAGTACATAATAGTTACTTAAAAATACCTGTCCTTGGCATATTTACATAAGCACATTGCACTGGAAGGCTTAATGCATCCGATATTGGTTTCTGGGTGAGACTGTTCTTATTTAAGTTCGTGGGGGTCATTTATAAACTTCGCGCAGGGCAGATTGGTTCGCAAAGTGAATATATTTGCCCTGCGCATGGTTATATTTATAAAGCTGAATAAGAGGGTGCATACAGAATTGCGAATTTTTTATTCACAATGCGAATATCTAAAGGGGCTTTATAAATATGTCACAATTCGCAAATTGCGAATCTTTATGCGCACACTCTGCGACTCAATTACGCCACAACTTTGGTGGCGGATAAAATATTCGCAAAACAGTTTTGCAAACTGCGAATTTAATGCTATTTTCGCGCACAACAACCTCGCACATTGGGTGCACTCGCGCAAACTACTGTCTCATTTGCGCGCCATTTGCGAAAATTTATTCACACTGCGAATTCGCAAAAACCGGAAAGACGGGCAGAGCAGTGCAATATATTAGCGTTCAGCAAAAAACATGCGCAATACAACCATTTGCGAAAAATATGCGCTGCGCGAACTTTATAAATGACCCCCTTGTGTTATATTTTTAAGTAATATAACTTATAGGGAATGAGAATTTTGGTACAAATGTGTAGCAATATCACTTGAGGAACTGTCATGTTTTTCACCATGTTCTGTGTTGTAGTAATGTTCTTAGACGTCTCTAGTTGTTGCTACAGATTGTGTTGCTACAGATTTCTGTTCTGTCTTTCTGCTTTGTTCCGTGAGAATAGTTGGCCTTTACATGTGGAAATCCTGTATGGTATCTAACATATTGGATAGTTGTGGTACAAGGCGCCATATATGATTTGGATAACTTCTGTTCCTTTCATCCTGACCAACAACCTGAATGATCTTAAGAACAAGAAGGGAAGAGAAGAAGGGACTCACAGCAGTAGATTTCAGTACATTGTGCTTCGTTTTTCAAAAAATATTATGAAATCTTTCCAAAACATTTCATTGGTTCACAAACTCTCCTTAAACATGAGTATAAACATTTATATATGCAAAACCTTTTTTCAAGATGAGATATTTCATTTTGTGTCACTGTTTTTAAAAGTATTTATGTGCCTTTGTGCCACAATTGGTGGTTTTGGTTCTGGCCACTGCACCAATTATGTCCAACCCACCAGCCAGACTCACCCCAACATTTGGTATATCCAGTGGATCAGCGTTCCAGGAGGTCAATCAAATATTATGTTATGAAAAAAGTGAAAGGCGGTGTCTATAAAAGCACATGGGAGGCAGAGCTTGAAGCACTGAAAGGGCTTTCATAGGAAAGGCAGAATCTACAAGCAGTAAGAGAGATGTCTTTATAGAAGCAGGTGAAACCCTTAAACTACAGGTATAAATATACATTTTTATAATTTTTTAGTCAAATACAATAGCAAATTGTACAAAAAAACCTTTGATTGGACTTAATATGCTTACGTTATATTTACAGGGCAGAACCATTAAAATACTTTATAAAAGGTGAGATAGAATAGTGACTCAGTTCTAGAATTTAACTCCGAACCCCAGCACTGCAAGGCAGAAATACTACCAACTATCTGCCCCATGTCTGCATGGCTACTCTAGTTCCCTCCCACCCTCTAAAACAGTGATACCCAACCAGGGGCTTGCAAACAATAAGTTGCTCACCAACCCCTTGGATGTTGCTCCCAGTGGCCTCAAAGCAGGTGCTTAATTTTGAATTCTTGACTTGCAGGCAAGATTTAGTTGCATAAAAAACAGGTTTACTGGCAAACAGAGCCTTCTGTAGGCTACCAGTCCACATAGATGATACCAAATCACAGCCCATATTCGGCACCCCAGGAACTTTTATCATGCTTGTGTTGCTTCCCAACTCTTTACATTTCAATGTGACTCACAGGTATAAACGTTTGGGGACCTCCAAACATTTGCGGGTTGGCTTCTGATAACAATTTCAATAGTGTGTCTGAATGTAACATAATAACATAGTAAGTTAGGTTGAAAAAGGACACACGTTCATCATGTTCAACCTTTTAACTCTATTTTAACCTACCTAACTGCCAGTTGATCCAGAGAAAGGCAAAAACTCAATTTGAAGCCTCTCCAATTTGCATCAGAGGGGGAAACATTCATTCCTTACTCCAAGATGGCATTCGGACTAGTCCCTGGATCAACTTGTACTATGAGCTATCTTCCATAACCCTGTATTGCCTCACTTGCTAAACACATTCCAACCCCTTCTTAAAGCTATCTAATGTATCAGCCTGTACAACTGATTCAGGGAGAGAATTCCACATCTTCACAGCTCTCACTGTAAAAAAACCTTTCCAAAATATTTAGGCGGAACCTCCTTTCTTCTAATCAGAATGGGTTCCCATGTGTCTGCTGGAAAGACCTATTGGTAAATAAAGCATTAGAGAGATTATTATATGATCCCCTTATATATTTATACCCCTTAAGCGCCTCTTCTCCAGCGTGAACATCCCCAATTTGGCCAGTCTTTCCTCATAGCTAAGATTTTCAATACCTTTTACCAGCTTAGTTGCCCTTCTCTGTACCCTCTTTCTTGTGAACAGGATCTTGCTCATCTGGGGCATGGGCTGATGAGAAGGACATATAACCTCTGTTAATCAATGTTTAAATGTGTTGGTAATATATAAATACCCGATAATAAATCATTCAAAGTTTCTGGTCAGTGAAAGGTTGTTAGTGGGTGCATGCACCCCGCCTCCCAGAGCTCTGTATACATTTGACACCCGCATGTAAGTTGAGTTAGAAATAATAACTGGGACTGGTATAACAGAAGAGGAATAAGGAATACACATGTAAAGCTTATATATATATATAAGTGTAGTTCTACAGTTTTTTTTCTATCTTGTTCCATTTTGAGCTTCTGCTATAGTTGCTACTATCAATATGTTTAAACAGACGACATCATTGTTGCTAAACTACTGTTTCACTGCCTCCTCGTCCCTTGGCTTTTAAAATAAGTTACAGATCCGAAATCAGGCTCAGCCTGTGCAGATATATAATGAATAATAGGATGTTTTCTTTAATTTACCCTTGCTCTTTTTTATTTTTTCTCTTCTGATGGATTGAATGGAAGTAAGTGCTTTTAGTGACTTGCCTTTCTGGTGTAAAGAAAAGCTTGTGAGGCCGCAGTGTCCTTTAAGTGGGTTTCTTTTCAGTATGTAATTTGTACAATTTGCTTTTTATATTCACTTTCAGCAGCCACTTGTGTAAGCGCCGTAACACTGCTTGCCTTTTTGCTAATATTGGCACAATAATAAGATAAAGTGTTATTGTAAACTGCATTGATGTCCCTGAGTTACCAAAGTGCACTTAACCACTTGTTATATGCTCGTAGGGTACTGTACAACATCAGCAGCTGTGGGATGCATCTAAGGATAATGCCAGGCCGTAATGGACGAGTTCAGGCTTTTCTCTTTCCATGCAGACCCTGAACTGACAAAAGCTGTTTAATACTTGTAGTGGGGAGTTATTGTTTTCATAATAAGTAACAGCCACCAGAAAATACATTAATTTAAGTGTGCTTTGTAAGAATTCTCTATAAAAAGAAGCCAGGGAGCTCTTGCTTGTGAGTGTGTTGAAGTCCCAGTAACGTTCTCATATGAAAAGGTAATTAGAAGTCACTTCAGCGTTCCGTGATTTTATATGGTGAATATTGTACCCCCCCTACTGTAAAATATAAGGATATTATAAGTTGAATGCCAAGTGCTTTTATACAGGTGATAGAACTTCAAGGGAACTTTCAATACCCATATATTTTACAACAGAGTTATATTATTGTAATACACAAGTTTCAGTGAGTCATGTGACACAAATTACTAAGCACTATATGTTACAGGATATTCGTGGAGCTTGTATACAGTGTGGTGTTGATACAAATGGCCTGTAGATGTCACTGTGCTCATACTTACACTGTGCATACTTCCTGTTAGCTTAAAAGTGAAAGTTACTGTTGTGTAATGCCTGTATGACTCTGCTAATAAAGCACTGTTATACTCTACTCATTCTCGGCTACCCAAAACATAACAAATGGCGACAAGGATGGCTCTTCTACCTCTGCAGCAGCCTGCACCTTTTCTTCCAAACCCTGGTGAGCCTACCATACCTTTTACTGCTTGGATCCGTATGTTTGAAAATGACATTATTGCTGCTGACCAAGCGGAGATTTCTGCTGCTAGAAAGCGTGCTTTACTTATTCACTGCCTGGGAGCAGAGGGCCAGCGTATATTCTATACATTACCATTACCTGATGAGACTTATTAAACTGCTCTTACTGCTATAAAGAACTTTTGCGTGCCAAGAGTAAATGTGGTTGCTGAAAGATATAAATTCCGCCAACGTGGACAACGTAATGGCGAATCCAAAGAATAATTTGTAGCAGCTTTGAGAGAGATGGTTGTTACCTGCGACTTTGAGAATCTAACAGATGAAATGATGAGAGACCAAATAGTGAAAAAAACAAACTCACCTCGCAATAGAGAGAGACTGTTCCTAGAGCAGGATTTAACCCTTGCAAAGGCTATTACAGTTGCTAGCCAAATTGAAACAGCACTGGCAGAGGCTAAAATTCTCAGTCAGGGAACTGCTGGGAATGTACAGATTGTGAATTCAACACTGTGGCCTAATAACGCACAGTCACAGGCAAAATACAGTGCTAAGGAAAGGGATTCACCTACACTGCAAAACCGTGCAGCAAATACAAATAGAAAATACTTCTTTCGCTGTGGTTCAACACAACACACTGCAAATCTTGTTACATGTCCTGCAAAAGCTAAACAGTGACGCAAATGCAAAAAGGTAGGACATTTTGCTAAGATCTGCCGTAGTTCTGTTAAAGATGTTCATGAAGTCACTACTACAAATGTCACAGTATTAAGTGTGGATAAAGCTGTTACATTTATTCCAGACAAGTTTATATGCACTGTCAGTGACAGTATTGCTTCTGCTGACAAGTAACACTCCATTAACCTGATGCTTGATACAGGTTCAGCTGTTACTATACTACCAAAGGATATTTTCTTGAAATACTTTGCAAAAGATCCGCTTGTTGCACCTGCCCTGAAACTGGTCAGTTACTTAAAGGATCCAATCCCTGTGCTTGGTTGCTTGCCAGTGACTGTACAATTTGAATCAAATACTGCAAAGTGTGACTTTTACATTGTGAATAAGGGTACTGCTTTACTTGGAAGGGATCTCTTTGCTGCAATAAACCTACAATTAGTTGATGGTCTCATTACTACAGCACCAGTGCCTGCAACACAGCCAGTGTCTAAAATTACACCACAAAGCAACACTTCACTGGGTTGTGCAAAGAACATTGTACACAAAATTAAGAGGAGACCAGATGTCAAACCAGTACCATTTCCTGATTCAGCATGGAAAAAACTTTCTATTGATATTGTGGGTCCTTTACAGATGCTCCTATAGACTGCAGATTTGCTATAACCTTGATGGACTATTACAGTAAATGGACAGAAATTGCATTTGTTTCTCATATAACATCAGCTACAGCAATAACATTTCTGTCTACAGTCTTCAGCAGAGAAGGTAATCCAAAGGAGTTAATATCAGACAGCGGACTACAGTTTGTCTCATATGAGTTTGAATCTTTTATTGTGCATAGGAAATCTTCAGTGTATTACCCACAAGCAAATGGAGAAATTGAGCGATTCAACAGAAGTCTGAAAGAAGCACTACAGACAGCAAATATTACTGGTAAATCTTGGAAAGTATTTACAACAGAGTTCCTGCATAACTACAGAGCAACAACCCAATTATCTCCATCTGAATTATTACATGGCAGACAGATGCGCACTAAGTTACATGTTGCAGACATCAAACTTCCACAAAATACTGTGCCTACAAACTCATCTACTGCTGACATTGTGAAACGTCAACAAGCCAAATGCAAGGCTTATACTGACAGAAAACATGGTGCAAGAGAAGTACACTTTCAGCCTGGATCTTTAGTCAGAATTAAGAAACCAGGAATACTGAAACAAGGACAATCTAAATTTACTACACCTCTTGAAGTGAAACGCCAGCGAGGACCATACACATATGAACTGTCTGATGGATGCATATGGAATGCAAGTCGTCTTGCTCCTGTTAGATATGACTTTGGAGAAGCTCGATTTAATGAAGGACATTTTCCTACTCCTGCTGCCAACTGTAGTGGGCCAGAAGAAAGTGAACATATAAGGTGTACTGAGAGATTCAGAAAACTACCTGCATGGACCAAGGACTATGTCATGTGAAGAATTTATATTATTGCTTTAAGATGCATTGTTGTTGTTTATTACATTTGCCCAAATGCTTTCCTACTATAGGGGAATATGTGGTGTTTATGCAAATGGTCTGAAACACAAGAACCCACAAGCACACCCTGGTCTCTCGATCCCAAATAAGTCCGGTGCGCAGTCACAGGGGGTCAGCAACCACAATTGTGAATAGTAAAAAGAAATTGAACCGGCACTACGGACTCCATGCAAGCGGGACAAGCCCTGCGTGTTTATTCAAGGTAACGTTTCGGGGGCGTGCCCCTTCGTCGTTGCTGCAATATGCTGTAAGAGCTTCTAAAATAATGTAATTGTGATCATTTTTATATGTTTGCTACTGTGAATGTTTCTGTGTAGTTTCCCTTGCATTCCCTGCACAATAGATGTCTAAGTCTACTTCTATACTTTTTATTGAGGTCCCAATGGCAAGAGCTAGTATCCTGTGGCTTATTGGTGAATACTGTGAGAGGGTTCCTAAGATTGCACCTGATGTTCTGAGGAAGACAGCAAAGAGCTTCACTAATGAGGACGACCTTGTTAAACTGCAGATCATAAACTTGGCAGTAAAACTCTTCTTAACCAACTCCAAGCAGGTAATGGCATCTCATAATTGTTACATTACACTTGTCTTTGACCCAATATGTTCACTTTTATATTAAGTATCCATCTATCTGCTGAAACACGAAGAAGAAAAGTACTTAAAGGGGAACTCCAAAAAAACGTAAGATTTTTGAAAAGTAAACATAATTTCAAGCAACTTTGTAATATACATAATTTAAGAAATATGCAGACTTTTTTTTTAATGGTTTCTGACAGTTCCCTAAACCTAGCCCCCCGCTCTCCTACTGATCTCTCTGACTACTTTGCTGAGCTGGCTGACTACTGTTACTTTGTATCAACAGCCATCTGTTCATAGCCAGCAACCTCCAAACCCCACAATTCCCTGCACACCTGATAAACGAGAATCTTACTCCCATCCCTCTCTTCTAAAAGCAAAGACTTCTGTTCTTTAGTGATACAGCACTGCATATTGTGAGACCTAGGAAATATATTGACCTCCTTCGTTACCAGTCATTTTTCACACATTTTAGATTTTATTTCAGCATTCTGAGTCTATTGGTTAACTCATTTGTCGTATATAACCCACCCCCTTTCAGCATCTTCCCTAAAGTACCATCTATTAATCCATTTATTGGTTGTACTGTAGATACAAGTTTATTATATTCTAAAAAAGACGTCTCCACTAGTGCATCAGTGTTAACTCCTGCTTTGCCAGACTATCATCTCCAAGCAGTCAATACATGACGACAGAATCTTGTAAAATAATCAGCAATGCGGTTTTAATGTTGCATATTCAACGGGCGAATTAGAAATGAAGTGCCACTGTATAGAAAGCTGTTACCTTCCATGAATAAATAAATGAACGAACAATGTTACCAAAGGCCATAAGCTCTCCTTTATCCCATTTTTTTAGAGGGCATCAGCAGCTTGCTTTTATGAAGAAGTAACAGCTAAATGCACTGCAAATAATTTGCAGTAATCCAGTTCAGTGATTCATGCGTCCCCTCTAATGGGCCATAATTCAGCCTTTCCGAGGAAGTGAGCTCTGTCAGTGTGCGGACACTGCTGATGCCAGGGTTACTATCTCTTCATAAAACACACCTCAGCAGAAATACTTTGGCATCCCCCTAATACCCTCTGATGTTTTGATGTCCTGCATATTTTTCAGATTAAGTTTTGAGTGCCATGTTTTTAGTTGTATTTCCACATTCATTATCCTCATGTAGCCCTTTCAGTGGGTTTGCCATATATGATTATTTTTTAATGATGCCTTCCTTTCCACTTCAGCAATTTAATAATCTAGCACATGGCTGCTTTTCAGTAGTTAGCATTCACCTCCCAGTGCTCAGGAGGACATGTGCTTTCTCTTCCAAACTCTATTTGCAGCTTTGGAAAAGCCTATTCCCCGAGGTTGAGCATTTGTTTGTCTTAACTGTTCATTTTTATTACCTCCATAAATATATTTATCAAGACTTATCAATAATAATAAATAATGTGCTGTCGGTCTTATTCAGCTCTTTTTTTCTCTCTCCCTCCTTCTCTATTTACAGACGAAATTGCTCACTCAGTACATATTAAATCTCGGCAAATACGATCAGAATTATGATATAAGAGACCGTACACGGTTTGTAAAACAGCTTATCGTTCCCAATGAGAAAAGTGGAGCTTTAAGCAAATACGCAAAAAAGATATTTTTGGCACAGAAACCTGCTCCGGTGCTTGAATCTTCATTTAAAGGTACAGAACTTTTTGTGATTGTTTTTCTCACCATGTGGATACTTTACATGCTCCATATCGCTCACATATCCCGGAGTCCTTTCCAATAAGGAATTAGGGTGTACAAAATAATGCTAGTAGTACTGGTTTAGCACAAATGAAATTATGTTGTTGCTTGGAGGACTGGACTCCTAATAGAAGTACCTTATAATAATGGCACTTTTTCTCAACACTCAGTCTACCCTATGTTGTCCTGATTTGTGAACTTGTATGAATAAAGCTTCTTCCTTTGCATACTTGTGGCGTGTAGAACTTGGTAGAGCAGTGATCCCCAATCATTGGCTCGTGAGCAGCATGTTGCTCACCCACCCCTTGGATGTTGCCCCCAGTGGCCGCAAAGCAGGTGCTGATATTTGAATCCCTGACTTGGAGGCAAGTTTTTGTTGCTTAAAGACCAGATTTACTGCCAAACAGAGTCTCCTGTAGGCTGCCACTCCACACAGGGGCTAACAAATGGCCAATCACAGCCCTTATTTTGCACCACACAGGAACATTTTTCATGCTTTTGTTGCTCCCCAACTCTTTTTACATCTGAATGTGGCTCACGGGTGAAAAGGGTTGGGGTCCCCGTGCTACAGCCTGAACAGCCATTATAAATGTATTAAACTAACCCTAAAATTTAAGATTAAAAACATCATTCATGTCATTCACAAATACTGGCTGTAGTCTTGTTAAAAGTAATGATGGCCACATACAGACAGATCCAGCCATTTAACCTAATTTCGAAGCAACTAAATCTTGTGTACACGAATGTCACAAATTTTTGGAAAGGCAAAATTATTTAAAAGCCTTTTGAGTTTTCTTTTGTAGATGGCTAATGCTCACATCCTTCCATTCTGTTTAGTTGATGACTGTGCAGTGGGGGCAAATTTATAAACACTGGACACATTTACAGATGGGCCATAACCCACAGCAACCAATTAGTAAGCTGCAGGTAAAACAATTAAAGCAAACAACTGATTGGTTGCCATGGGTAACTGCCCAGGTGCATATTTGACCAATGTTTATAAAAGACCTCCAGGAACCTGTGTCTGTGGGCAGATTCAGTCACTGGCCAAGTATAATTTTCCATCATGCATGATTAAAATGTAATTTTGGGCAGATATGAGGCCATTGTAGCTGAAATTTACCCAAGTTGTGATCACAGGGAGGCAGGGCCGGGCCGGCTCGACTGGGCGCTCCCAGGCAACCAGACTGACTGCATCGCCCCCTCTGCTGCGTGCACGTGCACTCTGACCAGGAGTGTCACTTGAGGAGCAAGTATGCACGCCGCACTCCCTTTGTGTGACTACGCGCACATGCGCTCAAAATAGCGAGGCGACCAGACCATGCGGACCGGATTGGGGTAGGCAGCAAACATAGGTACGTGCCTGGCGCCCTCCAAGCTTTGCACCCTAGGCACGTGCCTACTCTGCCTATCCCTAGTTCCGGCCCTGCAGGGAGGGTAGCAGTGCACATCAGAGCTTCTGTAAGTCAGGACAGTCTGCTAGTGTACATATGTTGTGACACAAGTCATCCTATCATATACATACCTTCACACTTATCATTGGTCAAGTCCATGTCAATCCTCAAGTGAGAATTGATGATACTTGCTTAATATACCTCTAGGGCAGTGATCCCCAACCAGTAGCTTGTGAGCAACATGTTGCTCTCCAACCCCTTGAATGTTGCTCTCAGTGTCCTCAAAGCAGCTGCTTATTTTTGAATTCCAGGCTTGGAAGCAAGTTTTAATTACATAAAAACCAAGTAGAGCCTCTGTAAAATGCCAGTCCATATAGGAGCTACCAGATTACCAATTACAGCCCTTATTTGGCACCCCAAGGTGTCTTTTCATGCTTGTGTTTCTTCCCAACTCTTTTTACATTTGAATGTGGCTCACGGGTAAAAAGGTTGGGGACCCCTGCTCTAGGGGAGTATTAGTTACACACATTTGTGTATGATATCACTTGTATTGGATCAACTGCTCTTTTAACTGTGTCCTTTAAAGTTGAGAAAAGGGTAAGGGTAAAGAATTCAACCAGTGTGTTTAAAAGCTTGAAATGCTGAAATGAATGACTGGCCACAGCATAAAGTGCATTTGGTAACACTGATGTTTATTTAAAGGTTTAGCTCTCATGCAGTTCATTACTGGTTTGTGCTGTCATGGTGCTGGGGTTTTGCAGAAAGGGAACTATTAAAATTCTGAGTGTGTTTGCGCCAAGACATGTATATGGATTGTTTAACTGTGCTGTCATTCTTAATATTCACACTAAAGTAATTTTTAGAGAAGCTACATTTCAATGCAACACCTCTAAACACTCAGACTGATTAGCTTTTTTATTGACCATTATGGAAGAAATTATTGTAATCTATGGATTGATATCATCTTCTTGACCTATTGAGAGCTTCCCGGTTTATGTTTATTCGGTGGCATGCAAGCTAATGTAACTGCAATTATCTCATGTCTCCATAATGGCTTCTCTTTTGTGCTTCACAGCTCACGTTTTTCATTTCATTCATCTCTTTTCATTTTTTTCCTGCTTTCAACAGATCGAGAACAATTTCAGCTTGGCACACTTTCACACACTCTTAACACTAAGGCAACTGGTTATATGGAGTTGTCAGACTGGCCCGGGGTTGCCCCTGACCCCTCTGTCCGTAATGTTGAGCCAAGTGAGCCGGTAGGTATATTTCTTCCTTCCTCCGTGCCAAACAATAAAAATCCTTCCTTCTACATTCAACCTAAGCCATTTTTGGGGTAATGTTATGAAAAGGGGAATATTTCTCAAGGTCAAGTTACTTATAGCAGACAGACGTGTGATTTGTTGTTATGTGTTGCTATACCTGTAGAAACTTGCACCTTTCTTTCATTACTCTGTTTTTCTGTTTGTCTGTCTGATTTTGGGCACAACGGCTGATCATTGGACAATCTTGTCTGATGAATATTTGGATCAACAAGGCAGAGATAACATCATATGGGGCAAATGCTGAGACTAAATAAAGTAGATTGCTCTCACTTGTCAGCACTCCCTAGATATCAACAGTGAATGTGTAACTAGAGAATTCTGCATACCTGTGTAATAGCTTGTAATGGATTAAAATGCAGTTTAAAGTATTTTACTCCTTTGTTTCTCTAGCAAAGAACGACAGCAGTCAAAGTGTCCAATATAAACTGACACAGGGATGACAGATAGGCACCTGGGTATTGTAACCCAAAAATCCCCCAGAATCATCAGGGAACTTATAATTATACAGTGTGCAGGACTTGAATGAACCCGCCTGACTTGGCTAAGCCGTGGGTACCAGGCCAGCCCACTCTTTCCTACTGTTCACTGTTTATGAATGACATTGTGCATGGTAATGTATAATGTTGTCTATAGCAACCAATCAGCAATTAGATTTCAGCAGTCAGTCAAACGACAGTAAAGATCTGATTGGCTGCGTTGCGCAACATCAGCGGTGATGTTTGTCTCCAATGTTAATAAATAAACCTTTGTGTGCAGATCAACACCCCCTTTGGCACTTTCTGTGCGTAATATCTGAGCTCTTATGAGTCCTAGATGTACATTTCACTTGAGTCAGGCAAAATGTGACTTGTTGGAACGGTGACACCCGTCGTTGGTGCCATGTTGACTAGTAACTGCACTCTTTAGTATAACCAAATATATGCAATGTTCCCTCTAATTTCTTCTCCGATGTGTGCTCAATTCAAACTTGTGTGCACATTTTTAAAAACTGTGTGCGCTGGTTAGAATAAATGCAAAATGTAGTGTTTGCACCCAAATTTCTTTGTGTGCACTGGCCTCAAAATTTGTGTGTGCAGAGCTTAGAGAGAACATTGCTTCAATGTTCAGTTTTGTTACTGGCAGTTAAATTGGTTTATGTTTACGTGTACACCTGTATTAATAATGGTTGTGGCTTAAATAATTACAATTACTGATAAAATTATTTTTGTGTAGGTTAAAAAGATTACAATGCTGGAAATGGCAAACACAGAGAAATCCTCTGACAAATTCTACTCTGATTCAGAGGAGAAAGAGAAAGGATCTGATGAAAGCAGTGGTAAGCGCATTAAATGCCATACACACACTTTTCCGCTCGGAGTGCTGGCGTTCAATTAAACTTTATAAATGGTCTCCCCTAATATTTTAATTAAAAAGCAAACAGTGAAGTCTAATATATGAATTCAGCATTGTATCCATTGCTGTTTTACGTGTATTGATTTGTTTTGAAAAAGCTATTTTTTTTATTTACAAACAGATAGCATTGTGTTATCAGTCTCAGTAATGAATTTGTAGTTTCTATTGATTTTCCTACATGATTAAACTATGGTTTTTAATATATTAGTACCATATAGGTGGTTTGTAGGTATTTTATATTGATGTGCTCTTTTGTATCAAGCCTGCTGTTAATCTGCAGCATACTGACAACTTTTTTATGTGACTTAATGTGCATCTGTACAGCCAGAATAGCAGATATGTATCTTATTTTTATGCCAGAAACTGAATCTGAAAGCGAAGAAGACAGTGATAATGAAAAGGAGAGCAGCAGTGAGCATAGTGATGCCAGTTCCTCAGCTGAAAGTGAGAGTGAATCAGATGAAGGCTCCTCAAAAAAACAGAAGAATAGAAATAAGGAGAGGTAAATAAGCTTTGCACCTTAGGTAACAGAGAAACCACCACTACTTTGCATGAAAATGGTCCAGGAACACCTGCCAGGAGCACATCCGCTTGCACTCCTCTTCAGAAAAGGCGACACGGCAACGATCCATTGATCGGCACACGATTTCTCCTCCCTGGCTATCTCCTATAAGGAAGGCAGGGAGGAGAAATCGAGCACCGCACGATGGATCGCCCGTTCACTTTCTGAAGAGGAGCGCAAGCGGAGTTTCGGTAAGTTATTTCTTAATTAAACTTTCTAATCGCAAAGTCTTTATTTGTCTTAGTGGTTTGTATTCTGGCGATTTTTTTTTTAAAAAAAATTGATGTTATTGGTCCTTTAAAGGAGAACTAAGCCTTAAAATGAATATGTCTAGAAATGCTATATTTTATATATTGAACCAGCCTAAAGGTTCCCATCTTGAATTTTGTTAGTGGTGTCTGTGACACTGCACATGGTCAGTAGGCTTTGAGCAGCTGTTAAGATGAGTTTTATGATCGAACCACCTCACCAAGCAGAAAATGAGGATTACCTGTAGCTAATGCTACAAGGCTGATTATTAAATTGCTAATTGTGCTGGGTCACATAGAGATATCAAAGGCCTGAGGCGGCTCCTCAAATGCCGCCCCTGCAATGGCAGGAACACTAGTGCGAAGAGTGCAATTGCACTCTCTCGCACTAGTCAAGCCGAATTTCCGGTTTTAAAACCAGAAATTCAGCTCTTAAAGGTACCAGGAGCGGCTTTTTGCCGCCCCTGGAAACCTACCTGGTGCTACCGCTTGAGGCGAGTTGCTCAACTCACCTCATTGCCGGAGCGCCCCTGCTTGGAAAGCAGGTATAACCAGGAAGATTGAGGTGTCTCCTTAGTAGTAGAAGATAAGAAAGGCCTATTATTTGATCCTGATATTGAGTTATCCTTATACATTTTGTCCGAATTACTATAAAATTTTTAAAGGAAAAAAAACCTCTATTTTTCAAAATTTATTTTACCCCAATAAAAAGTTTGCAAAAGGTCTGATTCCAAAAATCCACCATCTCAAACCTGCCGAAGTTGTATATATGTCAATGGGACAGGTCCCTATCCAATTTGGAAGTTTCTGTGGTCTGCACTGGCTTTTCGGGCAAAAATCCCATAAATTTGGACTTTTCGGGAAAAAGACAGAAAAAAATCGAGCAATTTGGGAACAAAACCATTGTGGTTTTCGCTTGAAATCCTACATAAGATATAAAAGTGTCAGACAGCACAGCACATATATTGCTTAATCAGGATCCCTTCTTAAAATTACCTTGCACTGCCTTCAGTCTGTTCCTTTACTGCTGTCAGCCAGTGGCCTCCATAGATGCGATCACCCTTCTTTCAGTAACCTGCTGCCAGCTCCACTGATGAGTTTGCAGTTCAGCTCAGTCGTGGCTGACAGCCCTGATTGGAGCATAGTACGCACTCTGCTCCTTTTATTACAGACAGTAATTAAAGCAACTCTCCCTTCCACTTCCATAACAAACACAGCATAATGCCATAATTATGACTTTATTAATTTAAGTCAGGATTTAATGATTTTAAAAGTGATTTATATTGTTTCTCCAGCTCAGAACAAATGAAATCTGTAGGTTAAATTAATACAGGCTTTTTCCATCACTGCAAAGCTAAAAAGCTACTTACCAGTAAATTCTCTTCATTAAATTAACAGTAAAACCATAAGTAGTAGGGTAAACAATGGTTATGTATTAATCTACTGCTTGTTTGTCTTTAAAGTCACTGTAGCAAGGCCCTTGTTCAACGTATAGGAGAAATAAAGCCCAAGTTCATTTGTTGATAAAATGTATAAGTGTGCATTTTATAATAATTTATCATTTTATTTTATAATAATGGATTGCCGTGTTCTGTACAGATCAGGCAAAATTATTTACAGTACAGCGGTAAAGTTATGTTTCTGAATAATCTCACCATGTCTTTCTAGAACACAAATGAGCCCTGTATTCTGTTTAGCAAACGGTTAGTTCAAGACACATGGCAGCAATAGGGCTCCTGTATTTTTTAGAATTCAAAAAAGCACATGGAAGGGGCCAAAAATTGGCAGCTCACAGAGCATTTTGTAAGGTCCTGCACATTTTAACATCACAAGCCCCCTCCCCCCAATATGGCAGAAATAATGATTTCATTTTGAGAAAACATTTTTGTTATTATATAAAAATGACACAATGAAACACAATAGAGACATATCATGTCCCAACACCGAGCTGTCAGAATAAGAAATAATGTAAGACTTTGCTTTATTACTGTAAATTGCATTTTAAGGCTCGACACATTTTATGGGTAGTTTAACCCCAATTTAGCTATTTATATCTGGGATTTTGGGGGTTGTGTCTTCTTAGGAGAGTATCTTAGGTGAATATCTGGGTAAAAACACCCAGTGTGCCATCAGCTGAAAAGCAATGGCAAATAGGACTACATGATCTCCATGATTTCCTTAGTTTCCCAGTGATCAATTGCTTTTTAATTTACTTTTGATTCCTTCACATAGTACACTCTGTAAATAAATAGTGGAAAACTCCCAAAAGCAGGTGGCCATGTTTTTTACTGATAAAAATTCCTTAATGTTTTAAGCCCCGTATTATGCAAATAGCTATCTATAATTTCTTATGAATTGCCTAGTCCAGAAAACTCATTGCCCTGTGTGGCATAAGCCCCTCCTTTTTTGTGTATAAAAAAAAAATCTTTTAGAATTAAATCGATGCAAAGATTTAATCGTTTGAATCCTCGAACGATCGGACTTCCCCATCTCCCGACCTGCCACTAACCATTCCGATCAAATAAAGTAGTAGAAGAACAGCCGATGTTCTGCCCCTGACAGCAATCGTACAAAAGTTATGTCCGACAAAGCTGGTGACTGTCTCCCACTGATATCATCAGATCGGCAATAAATGCAGAGAAATTATCAGCTGCCAACAGAAATCTTTTAACCTGTCCGATCGACCAAACAACCGATCTCTGTGGGACGAAAAATTACGGGACTTTCCACACACGGTCCGAAAATTGTACGAATCGAGGATTCATATGATCGGATCTTTGTGTCCATGGCCAGCTTTAGAATAAAAATCTCTCTGTGCCTCAGGCTTTAAATATTAGGTTGTAAGCTCTGTAGGGAAGTGTCAGTCTATGTAAAGCCCCATGCAAAATGGAAATAAACTTGTTACCGGTCAAACCAGAAAGCTAGAGACTTTGTTAAATCAGTTTGCTTAGGTGCAGAGAGGGCAATTTTTATTTTGGACTTTTTAAAAAAATAACTTTGAAGTGCTGCCTGTAGACTTACTTTCCTTTTTTTCTGTTTTTTTCCTTTTGCAGTGACTCTGAAGAGGAAAAGATGACGACTGGTACAAGAAGTGAGGATTCAATTGTATCTTCTGAAGATAGTTCAGAATCAGCATCTTCGGAATCGAGTTCTGAATCTGAAAAAGAAAGCGAACCAGAACCTTCCAAAAAAGTAGTGAACCGCAAGGTAAGAGCTTTGTCACTGAGGTTTAGGTAGACATGCTGTTTCAACATCTAGTTGCTGCCATATTTTATATACTGAACTTATTGCACCAGCCTAAAGTTTCAGCTTCTCAATAGCAGCAATGATCCAGGACTTCACACTTGTCACAGGGGGTCAACATCTTGGAAAGTGTCTGTGCCTCTTACATTCTCAGTGGGCTCTGAGCAGCTGTTGAGAAGCTGATGCTACAGGACTGATTATTAAATTCTGATGCTAATTGCACTGGTTTCTGTGCTGCCATGTAGTAATTATCTGTATTAATTACTAATCAGCCTTATATTGTGACATTTCTATTCTATGTGTACTGTATATTGTGAGTGGGTCCCTAAGCTCAGTAAGTGACAGCAGCACAGAGCATGTGCAGTGAATCAGCAGAAAAGAAGATGTGGAGCTACTGGGGCATCTTTGGAGACACAAATCTTTACTGCTAAAGGGTTGTCTTTGACTCTTTGACTATGCACCTTTATCCTCTGGTATATTTGCTTGGTCCAGACTGAGAATTAAAATAGGCCCTGCCATTTCAGGTACACAGAGGCCCAATCAGCCCAAACCGAGGCCCAAACAGCCCCCACCAGCCCACTAAAAAGTGACTTTCTATGGCACCTTATAGCAGCCCCTCTGGCATTTGCCAGAACCCACAGATTGCCAGTCCGGGCCTGTTGCTTGCAACGGATAAGGCCAAGCAAGTAACATCTTCCAGTTTGGCAGGCCAAAAAATAATGTGTTGCTTAATAAAATCAAACGTTCTAAGTAGCTTTACAATATTTATTTATTTATTTATTTATTGTACTCCATTTTATCCATATTTTTTAAAATGATTAGCTTTGTCCTCTTTAATAATAAAACAGGATTTTGTACTTGATCCCAGCTAAGATATAATTAATCCTTATTGGGAGCAAAAAGGTCCTGTGCCTGTATGGTCATTCTTAGTGCTGCTTGGCAGCAGTTACTGTTGCTCTTTTCATTTATACTTCATAGTACATGTAAATATCTGCTGAATTCTACCTTTTCCATGTGATATGAGCTCTTTTCCTTTAGTAAACATAGTCACCACTGGTATCCGGTACACATGATGATGATATTGTTCTTCTAATTTATATACCAAAGCTGCTGGGATTGTCTGCATCACTGTTGCATTGGATACAATGATGGAACCCTAAAGTTCAAACTAAAGAGATGCAAGAAAACATTGTTTGACAATGCAATTGCTTGCATCAACTCTGAAAGTTAATTTAAAACTTTAAGCATATCTCGTTTGGAATATTCCCTTTGTGGCCTTTCTCTGTCCAAATAGATGGATATATATATATAAGCCTAGATTATTTCCAGCTGAGCAAGCATACACTTTTGTGTTACTAAAAGTGTATATGCCAGACATTATTGTCCAGAAAATTTAGAAAACAGGACTTGGCGGTCGATGATACTATGTACATTTGTTCTAGACTTCATTGAAATGCTTTCCTTGTCTAAAAATTGGTTCACCGTCTTTATTGACATCCTAGTTAGAGCAGCTGCACGGGAATTGTGCTCATACTTCCATAGGTACACTATGTGCCCCTGTTTTCTTTGCTCTGTTCCCTCCTTATTGCATTAAATCATTTATCATTTTGTTCATTTTATTATTATTATTATTATTGTGATTAATAATAATTAATAATCCTTACAGACCAGTTCACCTCTTGGACAGACATTCAATATTTTGACCATCAGAACAATTTAATGATGTGTCCGGGTCGGAGAATATGACCCGTCACACCTTTTTTGACTTTAGGAAAAATCTCTGCATATCCATAAAGTAGCCAGACATGTGTAAATCAGTGTTTTATGGAAAAAGAAGAGCTTGCCAGAAGGAAGTGCTGAGAAGTGAGCAAAAGCTGTGGAGTGGTGTACATTTTTTTCTAGATAAATCAGTAGAATGGCATGTCATAAAGAAGAACTAAAGCTTAACAAAGAAGTACACTAGAAATATAACAGTTTTAATATTTTGAGGATCTACACTTGTCCAAGTTGACCAAAGCAAGGTTGTAATACCCTATTGTTCTGACCCCGGCCCACCATCCAATTCCATATCTAGCTTACCATAGGTCTTCGCTGTTCTTTGGTGAATCTGCCTCATGGTCTGCCCATTACATTGCTCCACCCCCTCATATTACCCCACCCCTTTTTTGTCACCCTCCCTTTGCATCATAGCCCACCCACCACAGCACCGTTTTTAAGCAGAAGATCTGTGCCTCTAAAGATATCCCAGTATCTCCACATCTTCTTTTTAAATTATTCTGAATTAATTATCAACTTTGTAGCATCAGATTTTATGGCACGTGAATCTCATTTTCTGCTTGATGATTTCTGATAACCCCCTAAGCTTAGCTTCTTTACAATTTACCAGGGCACACTGAGCATGTGCAGTGTCACTGACTTTCCACTTGTCACTTAAAAAAGATGGTGACCTCCTGTGGATGTTATAGGCCTGGATCTTAATTTTTTTTTTCCCTTTTATTTTTGGTCTTGATCTTTACTATTAAACATCTCTGTCGTTTTAACCATTTATACTATTTGAAGTTCTCATTTAAAGATTCAGATATCGCAGTTCACGGCAGCCATCTTCCAGGTCTTCTGTAATCTGAGACTGCGAATCGGCGCAGGCGCAATTGGAGTAATTTCCTGGTTTGCAACAACTGCACATGCACCAAAATGGATGGAAATCGCAGAATCGCCGAAAGAAGACACAAAGACCCAGAAGATGGCTGCCGTGAACTACCATCCCTGAATCTGCACCAAGGGGTAAGTAAAAAGTTAGGGAGGCAGCTAGGCTGGGGGAGGAGGGGTCTACATAGGGTTTTTTTAGTTAACGGTTGAATTCTCCTTTAAATTACTGGACACAAATACATTTCTAGTAAATGTATTATTGTCTGCAAATCTTAGATTTCCACTGCTCTTGCACGCACTCAAAAGAAAATAAAAATGGCATAAAACCTGAATCTATCTGTGAAATACAATTCAAGCATTTAATCGTGCTGAAAACAAAGCTAAAACTAGAAATGCATCTCTTTCATCACTGGCTTCATTGCTGTTGTGCTTATTATGAAATAATCTGACACAGGCTCCAGTTTTCGAGAAAATCTTTGTCATACCTTTCTTCAAAATGTGAATGCGATATTGATTTCAGTGAGCTCCACAGCCTCATCTTGTTTTCAACAAAACTAAGCTCATGTTCTAAAACTGTAAACACCATCTTAGAATTAAAAAGTGTTTCGGAGCCTCTAGGGAAGGTTCTGTACCTTGAAAAATTTCCATTTACTGTTCTGCAGGGAGAAAAAAACTGATTTGATTATGAATTTTGGTGACGATAAAATAAGTGATTTTCATTTTATTTATTTTTATTTTGCCAAGATGAAAAAAAAATGAAATAAAAAGTGAACTCTCATGACCGCACACTTTTTTTGTGCAATTAGAACTATAAAATATATCTTCTTAATGGCAGTGCAGGTATGGGATCTCTTATCTAGAAACCTCAGAATTACAGGACGGCTATCTCACATAGGGGTATATTTATCAAAGAGTGAAGTTAAAGATCACCACAATCCTCTAGATTGAAATTCCACCAATCTCCATTCATTTCTATGGGATTTTTAAAGGCGTATTTATCGAAGGGTGAAAGTTCACCATTTGATAAATACACCTTTAAAAATCCCATGGAAATGAATGGAGAGAGATGGTATTTCACTCTAGCAGACTGTGGCGGTCTCTAGCCGTCCTGTAATTCTGAGCTTTCTAGATAAGAGATCCCATACCTACATTGCCATTTAGAAGATATATTTTATAGTTCTTAATTTCAAAAAAAAGTGTGCGATCATGAGAGTTCACTTTTTACTTCATCTTTTTTTCTCATTAAAAGAAAAAAGTGACTTGTACTTGATCTGAACTAAGATGTAATTACTCCTTAATGGAGGCAAAGCAATCCCATTGTGTTTATCTAATGTTTTTTAGTATACTTAAAGTAGGGTGTTTCAAGTGTTGGCAAGATCCTTTATCTGTAAAACTCAAGGTTCAAAGCATTACCATTTAATTTGCTAGGAAAGCACAAAATTGGTCATAACTTAATGTAAATAAATAAGCTATAATTAAATACTTTTTCCTAAGCGTGGAACATTTTCAGATACTTTTAGACACACTTTTCTTTTTCTACACACAATTTCTTTACACTTTTTTTATACACACAATTGTTCCCCCCTTTTCAATGCAACACACAGGAATCATATTATTGCTCAAAAATGCAAAAGAAGCCATTGACAGTCCTGCCAACAGTGCCACCATTTTACCTTCTTTACAGTTGTTTTTCTTTTGGCACATATTTGATTCCCACATACATTTTCTGTTGCTTCCATTCACCCAAGGTTTCTTAAATCCATATCTTTCTCTACAGCATAACATTTTAATTTCCTCGTTGTAATTGCCTTGTATCATGGACAGCACCATCACGGGTTTCTTTTCTTTAAAATGCCTTTATTGAGACATGGGCTGTGACACAAACAATAGGCCGATTGTTTGGGTCAGAGCCCATGCCTCAATAAAGGCATTTTAAAGAAAACCGTGATGGTGCTGTCCATGATACAAAATTAGCTGTAACAAGTTGAAGGTGGAAACTGTTGGATGTGCACCAGAATGAAGCAATTTAGTGGGACACAAGTGCTGACTAAAGAACCTGTTGAACATGAATTGTGTTACATCACTTTCAGCTCTCATTACACTTTTGACACAACATGCACTTGTGCATTTTCTTGCACTTGATGCGAGTTCAAAAGGCAATAGAATACAAGGTTACATTTGAAATTCAGAAAATCGTTTAGTTGCATTCAAAAGCATTATATGTGGGTTACTATGCTCAGCCTGTCTTTGTAAGAGCCCTTATTATGGGTAGATGTATTTGAAATTTTTCTGTCACAAATTCAAATCAACTTCTTTTCCCAAGTTACTGTGAAGCAAGAGTCCATTTCACACAAAATATTGCCTTGCTTACTTAGTCCCTTGATTGCTATCTTAAGAAGTATAATGAGAAGTTGAGTAAGAACAGCCTAGCCAAGTAATTATTTCAGCAGTTTGGTTATGCTGTTCCAGAAAGTTTCAGCCTTAATCAAATGTCAAATGAGATGAGTTGGGAAGCCACACAAAACTGTATGTTAGTCCCATGTAGACTGCCAGTCTACAAGAGGCTCCTTTTTGCCTCCAAAAGAATGAAAATATAAGCACCTGATTTGAGGCCACTGGGAGCAGTATCATACGGGGTAGTGAGCTACATGTTGCCAACAAGCTGCTGATTGGCAGTCACTGAGAGTATGTCTTTACCATTGGGGCATATTTTTAGGAAATTAAGTTGAACCAGTGTTTCTTCATGAGCCAGCAAAATAGTTGACTTGTTTTGCCCCAAAGAAGTAATCTATTCGTATTCAGTTCTGGGGGGAATTAATGATTGCCCACTATGGTCTGTTTGAAATCACTATTGGATATTAGCTTGTATTTAGTTTTGCAGGTTTCCTATCTTACATTAATAACAGTCTTTTCTTAATGGATATACCTGACTCTCGTTCATCTTAAAAATCTGTCTATAAAATAGCCATGAGAATGGTTGCATTCTTCAAAAACTCTGACTCCCCACTGAAAAAAACCTGCGCAAAAACCTGCGTGTTGCAGATAGAAGTTGCGGAAGTGCGAATCTTCTCAATAGCGATATTTTGTCTTTTTTCTGGTCATGTCTACTTCCGATAACGCCACTTCCGGTTTACAATGACAGCACTTCCTGTTTTACTCCTTTTTTTCTGATCACTGCTACTTCCGATGATGTCACTTCCAGTTTACAAAGACAGCACTTCCTGATTCTTGATGGTCAGCGGGTCACAGGTCCGGGTTGCGGATAAGGTTCTTGCGGGTCGGGTAGTGTGACCAAGTGGGTAAGAATGTGGGTTGCGGGTCCGGTTTGCGATTTGCAGGTTGCGGGTATGGGTCCCGAAAAATTGACCTGCGCAGAACTCTACTGAAATGAGTCAGATTACAGCAATATTTCTAAATCCTTCCCAAACCTTACCTTAAATGCAGCTATGCCCTGCTTCATCTTATGCCAGTTCCCTCCCCAGTCATTGTACCCCTAGATAATTCCTCCATCATCCTAGCTACAGAATATCTCTTTAACTCCTTTCTGCACTTATTTCACCTACTCTTCCTCATCTTATTATTCAAGAGAGGTCTCATAGAAAGCATTTGAGTAGCTTCAGCATCTGACTGCTCTTAGCATATTTGCTTACAAATATAACTGGGAGTATCCTAAAGTGATAGTGCATGCTACAGTAGATGGTTATATATGAAGGCATTTGCCTTGTTTCAAGATGTAATTAGTGTAAAATTGCTCAAGATAACCTGAATTCCTTTAGGGATAACGGGGGCTGCATCTTTACATTAATTCATTTCATCTGACTTTATTTTCTTTGCTTTCTATTAGACTTTAAACTCTTGGGGGATATGGTCTTTTTATATATGCATTCTTTACTGAACTTGACCCCATATGTAATGTAAATATAGCTGCACTGTTGTATCTGTTCCTTGTTTATTATTTCAACACCACAATTCACATAAAATTTCTGTATTAAAACTTTCCCTCTAGCGCGTGCGCTCTCTCTCTCTCTCTCTCTCTCTCTCTCTCTCTCTCTCTCTCTCTCTCTCTCTCTCTCTCTCTCTCCAAATTACAGAAAGAGCCGTTATCCGGAAAAGCCCAGGCCCAGAGCATTCTGGATAACAGGTCCCATACCTGTACCACCATTTTACCATGGTTCAGATAAAATCTTAATATTTATTGATGTTATTGTACAAAATGCAGTAATACCAAGGAGAATAAATTGGCTCTCCATAAGTACTATAACCACTTATACTCAACCACCAGGTCTAGAATGGGATGGTGAATGGACGACTGGACCCCTTTAACCTTTTTATTACAGCACCCCTCACATTTATGTGTTCTTTAATGTCATAAGACGCAAGTTTTGATTTTTAATCAGCTCGTGGGGATGGTTTGATACTGTATTTGGTTGCCTTTCAAATACTTCAAACCAGTGCAGCACAGTTGTGCTTTCGAGAAGTTTTCCTGTTCTCCTCTAAAGTTTTTTAGTGAAGAACTTCATAGCTTCTATCCTTTTCTTTTGTTCTATAATTTTTAAATGCTAGATGGTTGCTGTTTTAAGCGTCCCCTTTTAATGAGTACCATGGAAAAGAAAATGTAGGCATTTGCTTGACAGTGAACAAGAGATGAATGAATATATTATTAATGGTAAGTTGAGCCCCCCCCCATCATTATTTACATATTTGTAAAGTATAGGGCATTAGAAAAAGGGGAGGTCAAAGCCTTGAAACTGCCCTTTCCACCCTACCCAGCCATTTAGTTAAGTTGTTAAAGGCCATTTGACTTAGAGAATCTTTCAAATATACTGTTGAAACCTACTGGGATATTTTTGTTACATGCTCGCTACACTATGTATACTTTTATAGTTTTTGAAGTGTCGATATAGGCGACAGTGTTGAACAATGAAATGGAAGTTAATGCTAACTGTACAACAAACTAGTTATAAATCTAAATATGAGCTCAGAAGGTCCTGACAAAAATGGGTTAGGATGGGCCTTGACCAGCTGCCATGGCTGTGAAAATATCCTGAAATATACAAAGTTCCCTGTCTTACAATTTTCTTCCCTCTTTTATTGTTTGCTAACACTGTGGTGTGTTGCAGCTACATCCCCAAGGAGGTAAGTTGTCATGATTAATTCTAAATGGAATCTCCCATCAGCAGAATAACATTGTCTAATATATATGTTGTCATTTTATTTGTTGACTTCTAATTGGGTGTATGCTTTTAGGCCCTATAATCATTTTTCTCTAAACGATTCATCCAGTTTTAAGTTGGGCCACAGGAATGGCAGCAGTGGGTCAGGTAAAGGGGTGTTGAGAACATAGTTTAATTAACAGCTGTTATTTCTACTATATAGATTGGAGATTTAGATGGCAAAATGCTGGTGGTAACTCAAGTAGTGTGTGGCACAGCATTGGCCAAAACAGCTACAGTATGTATACAACAAGGACTTATATGAAATCTGTTATTAAACCATAACATATATCACTAACACATTCCATAAACTTATACAAATGTGACATATTTTTTTACATTAAAGCATAGCAGCTTAAAGAAACAGTTCAGTGTAAAAAGAAAAACTGGGTAAATAGATAGGATGTGCAAAATAAAACATGTTTTTAATATAGTTATTTAGCCAAACATGTAATGTATAAATGTTGGCGTGACTGGATGTCTAACAGAACAGAACAATACTTCCTGCTTTTCAGCTCTCTAACTCTGAGTTAGTCAACGACTTGAAGGGGGGCCACATGGGACATAGCTATTCAGTGAGTTTGCAATTGATCTTTAGCATTCAGCTACAAACAGTTATGACCCATGCGCCCCCCCTCGAGTAACTAATTGGTTACTGCCAGGTAACCAATTAGTGGAAATCAAGGAAGCTGCAAAGCAAAGTAGTGTTCTGGCTATTATGTTAGACATCCAGTCGATCCAGCCTTTATACATTACATTTTTGGCTATTTAACTATATTGATAACATTTTTTATTTTGCAAGCATATCTATTTACCCAGTTTTTATTTTCATACTGAACAATTCCTTTAAGAGAACCATAGGACCTGCCTTTTGCATATTCTTCCCATATTTGCATTGCTTTTCTCCAGGTATTCTAGTTTCCATATTTGACCATTGATCGTATAATAGGGACATTAGATCGTATGCTCCACTGCGACAGGGTCTTGTGTGAATAATGTATAATCTTGATAAAGTGCTGGAGAATAAATAACATATAGCTGTATATAAATAAATAAAGTATAATAATAAACAATTTTAGAGGTACAGGTATGCAACCCCTTATCCAGAAACCCATTGTCCAAAAAGCTCTGAATTATGGGAAGGCCATCGCTCATAGTGTCCATTTTAAGCAAATAATTCTTAAAGATTATTTCCTTTCTGTTTTTAATAAATAAATAAAGCTCTACCTTGTACTTGGATGCCAACTAAGCTGCATGAATCCATAATGGTGGCAACTCAATCCTGTTAGGTTTATTTCATATTTAAGTGTTTTTTTTAGCAGACTTACCCCCATATGTAATAAGGCACTACGTTTGCCCAGGAGCAGTAACCCATTGCAACCAATAAGATTGCTTGTATTTTTTTTATATATTGTTTTTAAACAAGTGACCGGTAAATGCTATCTGTTTGCTATGGGTTATTGTTACTGGGCAAAATGAGCGCCTTTTAATACATAACCCCATTAAAGTATGGTGATTCAGATTACAGAAAGATTCCTCATCCGGGATAAAACTCAAGGACATAAGCATCCCAGATAATAGATCCTATACTTTTGCACTGAATGATCTAATCCTGGTTAGTTTAGAATTTTTCAACAGAAGGTTAACCCGAAAACAAGTGACAGCTGGTTTAGTATTTGCAATGTTTTCATGGTGTATGTTATGCTTTAATAATGCACAATTAATTGTTGCACATTTATTTTAATATTCCACATCCCCCCCTTGGAGTGGGGCCCTTACCTTCATTTCTTCCCGGTGCCCCTTGTTTCTGACTGTAGCACTGATATAAAAAAAACCACGGCTGCCCTTGATGTACTGTTTCTGTTGCAAGCCGATTCTTTCTGGTTAACAGCTCGGAAGCTTGTCTGCCATTAGAAATGTACAGAAACAAATTGGCTGTGTTTTGCCTGATCACCTTTTAAGAGCGAACACAGTGCTATCAGAGGGTTATCAGCCAGAACATGTGATTTGTGAATGATGCATTTTACATAAATATTTTGGAAGATAAAATACAATTTGTAGAGTAAACTGCAATTCATGTGCCTTTCCTGTGCAAGAGTATGGCTCACACGACTGTATGAAATTCTCATTTTACACACTTTGCAGTCAGAGAGCATGAATTATGCATTGGGTGAGAGAAATCCTCAATCTCCCGCTTCATCTCCTATATGCTTTTATCCAGCTTCTGTCTCTATTAACATGATGAATTGGAAATGGGATATTCCGCATGCAATGTACCTAGAATTTTTTGTTGTTGTTGTTTAGAACAAGCTTCTTTCTACTCTTCAGCAGAATCATGTTTGTAGATATCTAAAGGAGCCCTATTTAAAGGGGTTTTTAAAATTGCTTTTGTTATGGTCAAGCCCTAGTTATCTGTTTGTTTTAAAAGTAGAGCGTTGATGCCCCACAACATAAGGCAACCTCTCAGTTAGTTAGGAACTACAACCCTCATATAATATATAACACAGAATTATATGATAATAATATAATACTTTATTTCTGTGTTCATTTTTTTTTCCACTAGAAAACTGAAAGCAAATCGGCAAAACAGAAAGAAATCCCTAGAAAAAATGAAGTGTCTCTGCTCGACCTAGATGATTGTAAGTACAATGACTGCTTGTGTTTTGAGGCCTCAGTGTTGCTTTGTGAGACACATCGCGGCACAAATAGATGTAATTATCCTATTCCAATTTCACAACTCTATCCACCTCAGAGAACTTCTGATAGCTTTTTAATTATCCCCCTGCAATCAAATGTTCAGCCAAGCTCAGTATTGTCTTCTGAACGTCAGTGGATGCAGTGTAGCCACAATCATGGCAACAATATGATTTGTATGTGTAAAGAGGCAGCTTTTAATTCCTTATATTGTAAAACAGGAGCTGTAAAGCAGCTCCTGAACTCATGTGTATGCAGATGGTTTTTATATCAATTATACTTGTACATTAAAGATAAAACATACCCTATTTATTGGGCTTATATTAGTTCATGCCTGCAAGGGCAATGGCACAAACTGGTAGATTTCAAGTGTTTTGTCCATGCAGCGATAAGTACCTCCATGAGGGGCACTGGATAAATGCGCTATCCTATTATTTGGCATTCAAATGCAAATGCAAGTAAACAGAAATAACTATAATATTATTTCTCTCATTCTTTCTCTTTCTAGTTAATGTGCCAGCAGCTGTTGCAAAACCCAGCATACTCTCTCCCAGTTTACTGTCTGATTTACAAGGCTTGTCCCTCTCCTCCTCATCTCCTGTAATAAATGTAAGTACATTTACATTTTCTTTAAAAAGAAAAAAAAGTATTCTCTGTAGATGAGTCTTGAAGAACTACTATTTGTTCATTTTGTATGATTTGCATTTTCATTTAAATATTAATTGCTAAATATAGGATGGAAATTGGCCCGGAGTTCCTTGGTCTGCAGCTCCAATGGGGATATAAGTGGGTCGGTCTGCTGTCAGTGAGAAAGTAACAGGCAGAACAAAGGGCGAATGGGAATGTTAATAAATCATGTGAGCAGAGGTGACAAAGTGGAAAAATATAGGCAGGAGATTGGATAAGGGTGGGTAAAAGGAAAATAAGGAGAAACAAGAGGCACCCAGATGGTGCCAAGAGTCAAACTTAAGAGAGAAGGAGCTGGTGTATAGGCTGGAGGGTCCTGGTTTGTGTGTGTGGGTGATAAATTGAAATAAGCTGTACAGACAATAAGCTATATGGACAGGTAGGAGGGTATATGTGAAGCATGAGGGGTGGGATATTAAAGTAAATAAAGCAGTGCGTTAAATAGGTTAGTGGCAGGAGGAGTGAACAAGTACAGAGCATTTGGAAGAGTGGAGAAAGTATATAGTGGAAGAAACCAGTGGCAAAGAAAGTTTGTGCAAGGTGCAGTGTACTTCATTAAAAAAAAACAATGGTTTTTTAAGTTAATGTGTTTTAATTTGTTCTTAATGAACAGTATCCACAGGGGCAGCCATTCAAAGCTGAAAAGGGGGAAAAGGCACAGGATACACAGCAGATAACAGTTACGCCCTGTAGTATACAATGGGATTCTACATAGCTTAATCTGTTATCTACTATTTGTCTTGTGCTGGAATGGTTTCTCTTGTGGTTACACAGCAGCTTGTTTATATAAACCTAAATAGTCTTTCTAAAGCAAACACCCCAGTTTTACCAGTGCAGGGCAACACTACATTATTTATTTAAATCTCTTTCATTTCTTGATGTTACTGTTTCTTTAATGAAGAGTGTATTTTAATGACAATGGTGTATATGCTAATAATAGTGTGATACCAGAGAGATATTTGTCCCAGCTGAGCTCCCAAGCTTGCTATGGTTGGTAGCCACTCTAACCTTTCCCAGTCCAGGGGCAGCCTGTATATATTTACAGATTCTAAACATACAGTATTAGTCTGGTTTTGTCAGGTTTACGCCTTTCTTCTGACTGGAAAGGTCTGTCCAATATCTGTTCAAATAACGTAGGTTTGGTTGAGAAACAGTGGAATAGCTCCCACATTAACTGGCTGGTGAGTGAGTGTGAGCAACGACTGTGAAATCGGAAATAATATTCCAAATTTATCCTCCCCCCTCCAAACTTTTTCCTTCAATGAGAGAGAAAATTAACTATAGGGCACATGCTGAACTAAAACCAAGAAATTAATTTATTACCAAGTGAAAGAGAGCTTGGAGTAAGAATAGATGAGTATATGACCCTAATATCACAGGAATGTAGCAGCCACTTATCTTAGAATATGTGCGACAGTCTATTATTCAAATCATTCAGCGCTGTAATTGCATACAGCTCCTATACAGCCTATTAATAAAGTCTATTCTCTAAACTCTTGGCTCTTGCACATTATTGAAAGTATACCTTATTCCTTCTATTTCATTCTTCTGATCCCTAAATGAACATTACTAATATGATATAGCTTGGCAATTTTCTTCTTTTTTTTCCCCCCAGTTATCTTGTGACCTTTGCTTCAAAAGGGTATCTATATTGTTTCTGAAAAAAAAAATGAATTCCACACCCTGGTGGGAGTCCAAAGGGTTAACAGTAAAGCAGCAAAGGCAAAAATGTGTTTTGATGCTCATTTTCCTTAATCAAATCAGCCTTTTTTAAAGCTATAGAAATGTCAGAGTGCGCTTTTCATGCGTGTGTTGCTAAATCAAGTTAGCTTATTATAGAGGTATATTGGATTGGATCTGTGAACAGCTCTCAATTGCAAGATAATCCTGCAAATGGAATTCAGCCATTCTGATTTGTAACTGCCTATAGGGATGCATGTGCTTCGCCTTTTGCTGCCTCACAAAGAACTGTATGTTTATGTATGTATATTTATCAAGGAAATGAAGTCTATTTGAAGGCTATCCTTCAAATAAATGTCTCACAAGTTAGAATAAACTTCCTACAGTAAATATTTACATCCTGCATGCAGATAATAGAACTTCCATACCCATCAAGTGAGATAAATCAAAATGCCAGGCTTCATATGGGTTTATTATTGTCCTTCTATATATTATATAGTGGGGAGTTTCTCACTAATGTTCAACTTGTTTCATTACCGTAGATAAAGTGGCTTTTGCTGTTTTGTGGGCTGTCAATCAATACAGGCATGGGATCCATTAGGGCATGGACAAACATTTGGTTTTCGGCGTGGAAACTCAGGTCGGTTTTCAAAAAAGCCGGCCGTTGAGTAAATACGCTAACCTAGTGTTCCATTGCCTAGTGTATTTACGTGGCTAGCAGCTTTTTTTTAAAGGAGAAGGAAAGCTACGGAGGCATTTTATTGCCAATAGATTAGCTGCAATAATGCAAGCTAGAATGCTATATTTATTCTGTAGAATGTTTTACCATAGCTGAGTAAAAAACTCTAGAAACTCTCTGTTTGTTTAGGATAGGAGCTGCAGTATTAACGTGGTGTGACATCACTTCCTGCCTGAGTCTCTCCCTGCTCTGGGCTCAGATTACAGTAGAGAAGGGAGGGGGGGGGGGAAGAGGAGCAAACTGAGCATGCTCTTGCCCAGGGCAATGAGGTTTAAGCTGAAGGCAGGAAGTCTGATACAGACGTCCATGTGTACACAATAGAAGGAAAGAAATGCAGTGTTTCTTTTGACTGGGGACTCAGAGCAGCACTACTTTGGGGGTTTACTGGTATATTTAGATGGACCTTTCTGATAAGGCTTACTTAGTTTTTACCTTTCCTTCTCCTTTAAAACTCCAATATCCCTGTAGCAGTACCTGTGGGGGTAGGGAGATAGTGGTAATGGGCAGATCAATTGGCTTTAGATGCCAATCAACAGATGTGTGTTTTGCATAGCAAGTACTAGGCACCTGCATTAGATTGGGAACTTGTAAAATAATTGTATGGGGTGAGAAAGCGCAAAGCACAGCCTAATAACGTCAGCAAGTGGAAAATAAACTATTGTAGCCTAAATATTATCAAAGATGTAAGAGGCAAACAGGGTGGAGAAAGGCCTTCTGGGTGCTTGGAGTCCTTGAAGGTCTTCTTAGCAATTTAGCACCTGCTTTGCCCAGACTGTCTAAAGAACTGCTTCAAATTGATTATTAAAGAGAAAAATCCAACTGAGGGCTTTAAAGGAGAAGGAAAGCTACGGAGGCATTTTATTGCCAATAGATTAGCTGCAATAGTGCAAGCTAGAATGCTATATTTATTCTGTAGAATGTTTTACCATAGCTGAGTAAAAAGCTCTAGAAACTCTCTGTTTGTTTAGGATAGCAGCTGCAATATTAACATGGTGTGACATCACTTCCTGCCTGAGTCTCTCCCTGCCTCCCTGCTCTGGGCTCAGATTACAGTAGAGAAGGGGGGGGGAGCAAACTGAGCATGCTCTTGCCCAGGGCAATGAGGTTTAAGCTGAAGGCAGGAAGTCTGATACAGAAGCCCATGTGTACACAATAGAAGGAAAGAAATGCAGTGTTTCTTTTGACAGGGGACTCAGAGCAGCACTTCTTTGGGGGTTTACTGGTATATTTAGATGGACCTTTCTGATAAGGCTTACTTAGTTTTTACCTTTCCTTCTCCTTTAAAACTGAGCCAGGTGGTAATACCGCATGTGTGTTCATGCCCTTTTCCGGAAACCCGTTATCCAGAAAACTCCCATAGACTCCATTATAATAAAATAATCCAGATTCTTAAAAAATGATTTCCTTTTTCTCTGTAATAATAAAACATTACATTGTACTTGATCCAAACTAAGATATAATTAATCCTTATTGGAAGCAAAAGCAGCTTATTGGGTTTATTTAATGTTTACCTGATTTTCTAGTAGACTTAAGGTATGAAGATCCAAATTACGGGAAGATCTATTATCCAGAAAACCCCGGGTCCCGACCATTCTGGATAACAGATCCCATTCACGTACAAGCCATTCTTAAGATGCTATGCATAGGCCATTGGTATGTAGTCTTGGTCCAAGACTAGAAACAAAGGTCTTCATTCAGGTCTTCATGGTTATGGTGATTCTAGTAGAAGTAAATCTAGAGCAACTGGACGTGCTGAGTAATCTTTGAAGCTGTTTCACTACTCATCCGAGCAGCTTCTTCAGTTGAAACGTCTTCAGTTATTGCTCAACTTGTCCAGTTGCACTAGATTTACTTCTACTAGATAAACTATGTATTATACCTGTGAATTTGTGCCTCATTTGGACACATTCCCATTCCATGATGATAGGAGAAGACAACACTTCTACACCCCATGCTTGACATTGGTACTTGCATAAATGATTGTGTCTTCAAAGCAAATACAGAAGGAGTTTTCCCCTATGTGATATAGGCTACACAAACCCAATGAGTCATAATGCCCGCATCTCGGCTGTAGCACTAAGAAATGGAGGAGAAACCATGGAGATGTGATATAGTTAGTGCAATTGTTTAAAGAGAAATAAATCAGGAGAAAGTCGCCGGTTTATTTAATGCAAATCACAAATTGAAACCAGACAAATAAAAAGGTCTTCATTGCATACAATTGAATACAGAGTAGATTTTATTTTGTGATTATGCATTACGGACTTTTGCCACACAGACTGATCAAATGGCTGTATTGTAGACATACAAGAAAGGACACCTAAGTACAACACAGTGTGAGCCTTCTGTTGTGTTTCAACTCTTCCAGCCAATATTAGATACAAAACAAATCTTGTTCATAGGGAGCTGTAGCCCTCACATTTTCCTCAAACAATCAGACATGACATGGGACATATTCATTGACCCTGTGCATTTTCATCCACTTCGTTCACTGAGAGCAAGCAGTCTCGGGCAGCCGTAAGGCTCATTTCAGCTTTAACAATGATAATTAAAGGTTAATTCACCGAGTCAGACTTAACGAGGAAAATACAAATGATAGGCAAGCAGCTGCCATAATAATACAAGTTTAGAGCAATATAATTATGCAATGAATTGGGCAAACAACAAAAAAAAAAAACACTAATATTACAGCTACATTTTTCCATGGCTAATTGTGGCACAGAGAAGACTGCTTGCAATGGTGTCCAGCCATCGGCATTCATCAGTGTCACAATGAACGCACACTCACCAGCTTCCTTACTGCTGCTATTTGTTTATTGCTAACAAGGATGGATTTCGTAAGCCACAAGTGTATGTTATGACCCTGTATGCCAAATAAAAGGGGGTACTTTGGAATATAAGGAATGCTTAGTATTAAAGGTATTGCTTATTAAACCAAGCAGAATTTAGCCACTTGAAGTACAATTTAGCTCAAACATATGAACCCTATCTTCCACTTGCACTTGTCCACACCTGCATTTTATTTATTTTTTAACCTTATTGACCTACTACCTCTGACTCACGGGCCCCCCATGAAACTAGTAATATCATCCATGTGAAGGGAGAGGTGGAAAGAAAGACAGACAAGATTATTTTCTTACCTGTGACCCTTCCTGTATGTGCATTTATCTACAAACAACCCCAGTACGTACCTACATTTTTTTGCAGTTGCAGTGCCTTTATTCTAAAGCAAGTATCATAGCAGCTCTCACATTGGCAGGCTTACTAAATAATGGGACTGTAGAAAACTCAGCTTAAAGGGCTGTACAGGTTGCATTCGATTTTAATGTATTTTGAGGGGAGACCTTAAAATAAAATAAATAAGGCTTTGTGTGCAGAACTGGCTACAGCAAAATTAATTATGCAAGTAAGGGTTCTGCCAGCTTTTCATTGGGGGGTATTTCCTGTTCCAGAGAAAATTACTTTGGAACCTCTTCCTGCTGGTAGTCCTAGTGATCTGAAATAGCAATCCCATTATTAAGAAACCTAAAAGCACAGGGTGATCCTGAGGGCACGTAGCCATGGGCATGACATTTGTCACATGTAAAAATAGGCATGTTTATTGCATTAAGGGTGCAGCTAGTATGTAACAACGAACAGCATATTGTTTGTCATGCAGCTATATTTATGTTTGGGTCATGCTTTGGGTACCTGCAATATTAGTTAATTCAGAAATAGTCTCAAATGCAGGTAAAAGAGGAACTTTAAAATCACCGCAAGCAGAGTAAATGGCTGCATCACCATAGACTTTATATTAGGCCTGTAGTTGAACTACAGGCCTTTGTCTGCTTTCCGTTAGCAAGTCTGAACATTTACACAAAGGACATTTTTAATTACAGTCACCGTCCAGCTGTTTCATAGGCATTTTATTTCTCTTTTGGGGGCATGTACAAGCTCTGATGCACCAAACTGCAGAAAACAACACATATTGCTTATGGGTGTAGCCAAAATAACTCATTTCATGAGACCTACTGGTGAGTACGGCTACAGATCTCATGAGATATGGAGCATGCCGTGTGACCGGATTTTCATGTTCTGCAATGCTTATTCCTTTTAAATGTCGGGTAAGCAGAGATACTGTAATTCTGACCTTTAGAGATGTGTGGAAACAATGAACCATGTAAAACAGCTCTTTTCTCACCCAAGGTCACCACATCTTAGTTATGCTACCCACAGAATCAGATCCACTATAGTAGCTGAAAATGCTCATTGAATAATGACTACATATACTAGTAACAACATTCCTACTAAATAAGATCGTTCTAGCCAAAATGTTATTAGTCCTGGACTTTATTTTAAAGGGAATGACACCATTACATGAAAATGCCTAGTATGGATTTATACGTAATACACACGCAGACTGCTTACAAATTCAAATACAATTTCTGTTGTACATAGCTATTTGAAACATAATATAATTTTAACTAATTTGAGTTTTCTTCCATGTGCTGCAGCATCTTTCCACCTAAAAGCCATGGCCTTCTCTGAAGTGGAGTAAAACATTGTAACCTATGAAAATTATCAGTTTTTCCAGCATTCTATAAAAATTTTGATTCTGAACCCTTACCCACATTCATTTTATCAGCTGAATTACTGGTTATCTTGTGGTCGGGACAAAATATATTTGAATAATTTTTTGCACGGGAGAAAATTTTTAAACATTTGAATTATTTGATTAAAATGGATTCTATGGGAGACGGCCTTCCTGGATAACAGGTTTGCAGATAACGAATCTCATAACTGTTTGTCCTCTGCTTAAGACAGGGAGTAATAAATAAGCCCATGTAATCTCCATTTGCAGATTTCCAATGTTATGCTACAGATACCCCAGCAGAGTCTTCAACGTAGGCCTTAATGTTTTACATAGTACTGGTATGTCATAATTAAAAAAATATTAAATATCAATTGGTTGAGACAGCAGAAGATTTTCAGTGGATTTCTGTATGTTCCTGTATGTCTGGAACTGATGAGAGAAAATTGTAGATAATTCAGTTTTTTACATTTATATGTGCAAGAACTGTAGCTGTTGTCATGGAGACATTTTGGTGGATTAATTTAGTGTAAACTGGAATTTATTTGGGGGGGGGAAATAAATAGGCAGTGGTTTTTATGTATGACTGAGGCCTTTAAACACAAACAGACAGATTTGTGGATATTCAAATCAAGAAAGTCTTGTGTTTTATCAGTAAATAATTCTACCAGCATGATCCTTTTAAACATTATTTTGACATTAGAAGTACCAAGCACTAGCATTTAGACCCTCTTTGGTGTGGGCAGTTGATAACTTTTCATTCATAATTAGTTCATAGAGAATCGAGAGACATTTCAGGGAAATTGAACTGTCAGTGGGTAGAAACAAGCGTTTGACCTCATCACATTGAGTGGGGCCCATCATAATTTGTTCATTTGGTCCCCATCAGCCCAGCCTCATCTCTCATACGGCACCTCGCTGACCTTCCCTCTCCAATTCCGCTCAGTTCAGCTTTAATTATGACTCAGCAGACCCGAAGAAATATTGCCGCCTGCTCTCAAAAACCCTGAACTGCCACTCACCAAAAGATTGTTTCTTTGCAGGTAATGAATGCCCAGAGGAAGTGGTGCTGTGTGTCCCATACAAGTGCCGCTGCCTCTTTGGAGATTTTTCTCTTCTCTCAAGTATGTCACTAGCAGAGAGTGAAATGTTCATATCAAGGGTTCCCTGGGAAAGGAATAATTCAGGCTTCCTTGGTGTGATGTGTGTGTGAGCCTTCTGATTAAGAAATCAAAACAATAGGCTGTTCCACTGAAGGGCAAGGCGAGACTGAGACATTCATTATTTCTATAAGCTTTGGCTTTTTATTGTCAGCGTGAAGGCCGCATTTTTTTTTGTGGGCAAGTGCAGAGTTATATCTCTGTTCCTTTTGATAAGGATCTCTTTTCTCATGGGTCATTATTTTTTCCTCTTTGTTTTGGTTTGTTCTAACATGCCTTTCTCCATCATATCACATGTAATTGGCTACTTGTAATCAACATAAAACACTGAGGTTGCTGTGTAAACCATACCATTGTTTGTTTATGCTTGAATGTAGGCTATCCTATTTACTTAATTTGAATTTTATAGTGCTGTTTGGGTCTAAGAATCATATGTTTGTATACATGTGCGTGTGTGTTCGTTTATGTTTGAGATCATTAAGAAAGGTCTCAAGTTGGACCATGAAGTTGTATACATTACATATAATAAAAAAATAGCTTAAAGGGACTTGTGATTGCTATTCTATATGGATATGTTCTCCCCTATGAAGAAAAACTACTACTCTACTGCACTCTAGCCTAGAGCATTCTTCTGCTTCTCAGATCCAGTGCCTCTGCAATGACTACATTGTACAGCCAAGATTCAGCCTTGAAGCCTATCCCTTATAAACTTTTCCAAGAGTTCTTTCTAAAAGCTGATGTGTAGGGGAAAGTCAGAACAAACCTTTTGGGTTGGCTTTGCCAGGTAGACATGTTGGGTCATCTTCTGGCCATGTTAGCCCACTATGGTTGCAGCAATCAGCTGTCTGGAAAACCGGGATTACTGCTTGTATTTAAACTGCAGTAAAACTTGATTTTACCGAGATTTTGTGTTTTCCCAGAATTTATGCTGTTCCATACAGCAAAGCCATGCATGTGATCCCAGTGGTAGCCAATAAAAGGGCAGCCAAGTTTGGGAGTTTTAACCTTGAAAGCAGCAAGTAAATTGAAGGTAAAACTTAGTCCCTGTGTAAAATGTATAATGAAGCAATATAATTCTCAATGAATCAGATGAAAGTTGAGTGTAGGACTGGCCAGACCAGGGATGACTTTGACGTAGTTGGCCAGCTTAAAATACTGCAATATTTAGACAAACAATCCCTGTTTTTTTTAAAGGGTAAGGAATTTTTAGTAGCTGTATGCACAAAATGTCTTCGTGTCTCATCAAATATATTGATAATGGGTTGAGTGCAGAGGACTTTTGTATATATTTGTATTAATTTTGTGGTCAAGGCCTCATTGCACCCCCCAATTAATGGTTCAAAAATTAGTAGTGAGCACAACTTTCCCTTGTTTGTCCATACAGTAAAGCACCATCTTTCTTCCCCCCAGATTTTATGTTTCCTGATTTTAAACGCAGCCACCTCGGAAATGTAAAAACAGGGGTTGTACTGTATAATGTAGTAGGTTGTGAGCATGGACAACTTACTGTATAATAGAACAGAGGCTGTGTTACAGCTCCAGTTTTGGAAATATTTGCAAATACCTTCCATGACTTAATGTTGTGTATAGTAATTATTGAAACTTTTTCTTATTGCACAGAGTTTATTCTTTTCTTTGTTTCGATGGGTTTTTCTTGTTGTCACGGAACTTGAAATGGCAAAGACTATGTAACTTGGATTTCATATATATTTTGCCAGAGCAGGACGACAAAGACTGGCAGAATCGGTGATTTATTCTTGACATACTAAAGGGTAAACATTTCTATGGTTTATATTTCTATGGTTTGTATGGTGGAGAAACCACAATGCAGTTAAGAAAGATGAGAGAAACATTCGCTAAAGCAGATTAAAAAAGCTACAGTACTGAAGTAATTTTAATATTAATTTTTGTTATTATTTATTATATATATTTCTTATTTCACAGTCCATGGTATAACACTTATGGAATATATGTAAAACATTTAAAATAGTTAAAAAGGAGATTGGTGCCTGTATTCCTTTAAGTCCTAAACCAGTGTCTTGGGCAGGGTATCCTTGTGAATGTGAGCCTGTCAGCAGGATTTTCAGGTCATTTGACATAAAGAATACAGGTGCAGTAGCTTACAGTGAAGGTGACTGCTAGTTTCATCAATCACCAAGCCTTTCCTTAAGTTGATACATAATGAACCCCTTTAATCAGCTTTCGAGTTCCTGTGTCAGTAACTTTAGAGACACAGCAAATCTTGGACTTTTGTAAAGGTTGATAAAAAATATTGTTGGTTATTTACCTAGAATCAAAAGGAACATTTTTATAAAAGCCTGTGTTTCCACCCATAATATCATTTTTCAAACTCATTGCAGAGGTTGATATGTGATGCTGCTTGCCATCATAGCTTTGACTCTAAACAATCAATAGATTGTCAGGCATTGCTTGAGTCTCAATGTATCATACATACCTCAGATTGGGAGAATAAACATTCATTTTACAAAATGACTTCCAAGGGGGTCAGGACAGCCATTGTATTTATTTTGAAAGCAGTGCTAAGCATTTGATTTTGCAGATAAGATGGCAATGGACAGTTCAGCATCTGTGAAATTTGTAGGAACCAAGAACAAAATGTTTTTGATAGAGTCATTTTATTGTATTAAGGTGCATGGATAAGACACATCTACGGAAATGACACTTATTTCTCTTGTTTGTTGCACTTTGATGTATTATATTCTATCCTGCAGTAGAGAACAGAGTCAGAGGAGCGGCACTGAGGTAGCTTTGTGCCTCAGTAGGCAGGATAGCCGCTGTATCTGAGGACCGAGGCAAAGGTAGTTCACTCTTGATGTTTTTCAGTGGATCTACATGTTTCTCTGCACTTAGAAAGAAATACACCATGTTGACTGCACGCTTCTGTAACGTCATGGCCCTTCGGGCCAAATCCTTTCCTGCTTTTTTTCTCTTTCTGTGAAATAATGGCCTTGATAAAAGCCCTAAAGGCTTATGATTTACTAATATATTATAGCTACACTATATGGTCAAATGTATCTGACAGCTACCTGTCCAATATCTCATTCCCAAATGGAGGTCATTAATATGAAGTTTGCCCTACCTTTGTTGTTAGAAGCTGCTACTCTTCAGGAAGTCTTTTCAGTAGCTTTAAGAAAAAATGTTGTTGGTATTTGCTTCCGTTCAGCTACAAGAACAATAGTCAGTTTGGGTACCAATGCTGGGGATCAGGTCTGGCTTCATGTTAGCATTCCTAGTCATCCTATATGTGTTTTGTTGCATTGTAGCCACACGTTGGGCAGGCCAGTCATGTTCTTCTCCATTGTATTCATGCTTCACTTCGTGCAGGGGGACCATTATTGTGCTGAAACAGATAATAGTCTTTCCCAAAATGTTGCCACACCATGAGCATGATATTGTCAATAATGTCATTATACGCTGCAGCCTTAAGGTTTGCTTTTGATGGGACTTGGGGCTCTACCTCTAGCCATGGCAAATAGCTCTGGTCCATCTTCAACTTTACTGTCTTCCATATGTATTCAGGCAGGCTAAAGCTGGCCATAGGCGCAAAGATCTAATCGTACGAATCAAGGATTCGTATGATTTTCGGACCGTGTGTGGAGAGTCCCATCATTTTTCGTCCAGCAGAGATCGTCGTTTGGTCGATCGAACAGGTTAAAAGATTTCTGTCGGCTGCCGATAATATCTCTGCGTGTATTGCCGATCCTACGATTTTCAGAGGGAAACTGTCACCAGCTTTTGACGGACATAACTTTCGTACGATTGCTGTCAGGGGCAGAACATTGGCTGATCTGTTCTTTTACTACTTTATTTGATCGGAATGGCAGGTCGGGAGATGGGGAAGTCCGATCGTACGTTGATTCATACGATTGGATCTTTGCGTCTGTGGCCAGCTTAATTGTCTTGGCATCTGCCAAACCCAGAGTTTTTGGTCACACTAGAAATGCTATTTATCACCCCAGAGGCCACATTTCCACTTTTTCAAAAAGTCTAGTGAGAGTACCCTTTAAACTACTCCAGTTGACACTTGGCATTGTGCACGGTGATGTTAGGTTTGTTTGCCTCTAAACACTATGATTCCTACTAATAGTTCTGTTGACATTGCTAATGCTGACAGTTAGTAATGTGGCAGTGAGTGTTCCAACTAAGGACATTTTAGATGGATTATCTAGACACTTTTGGTGATATAGTATATCTTTGTAGCGTCCAGGAGAACAAAGTAAAGCTTGGGAAAAGAAACAAGCTTTGCTTGTAGGCAGTCAAATGATAGTTGATGGAACAATGGTTAATGAGAAATGGAAAGATAGATCAGGGATCTGATCATGACTATGATACAGGGCACAGAGGATCTATATTTTAGGACCCAGCATCAGAAGGAGCCCATTGGCTTGTGGCGGATTCAAATACTTCTTTTAAGACTATAAGCATCTTTAGTTATCCTGTGTATAAATGCATTTGAATAGTTTTTATATCAGAAATTAATGGAATCAGTTTTCTTGATTCTATTTTAGATGAAAAAAAGCCAACTGAATTTCTTGCTTATAAGCTTGTACTGGAATATGAGCTTTGATAAATTGCAGAAAATAGAAGAATAACTAGATAAATATCAAGTTAAAAGTTTGAAGCTACATAAATGTTTTACATGCAGGACGCCTCTTGTTTTTCGGTTTCCAGCTTTCATCTGAAACGGCTGTTTATTTAGGATTTTTTTTTTTTTTTCTCTCTTTTTTTTTTATTTTTTACAAACTGTAATTTATAGCTTTCCGTTCTAGAAAGTTTTCATGATTTTAATCTTAATAACCTTAAAAAAGCAGACATGCTATGTCATAAAATAACTATTAGTGACTAGTTTGTATCCTATAAATCTAACTTGAGTTGATAACATGGTCCATTACCAGCTAACTGCACAGAGTATTTTTCATTTTACACTCTTCAGTTACTTTTTAGTGAAGTGTTAAAAAATATGAAGCTTTTCTCCTCTTTAAAATTGCACGCTGTCTGTCTGTTATTAGGGAGATAACAGCTCTTATAAATGTTTCAGTAAGTGCGAAGTAGACAGTTATGTGCCCTCTCATTCCACGCTTATTTGCTTACTGTAATAAACTGATAAAATATGTGTGCATTGCCGCTGTGTATCTACAGGCATCAGGAATCACATAGATTTCCTTTAGAAACAATGTTGTGTCTGCAGAATTGAATGGTTATTTTTGTAAACCATGCTAAGGTTTGTATTATATTTAACAAATATATTGGGTAAATTAGGCCCACGCTTCATAGACACTCATGCTTATGCTGCTAGCAGATCCATCTGTCTAAATATTACTGATATATATGTTTGATTGGTCTGAATGCCAGAGTTTCAGGGCACATGGCAGAGATGGAGAGCCTGTTGACCCCCAGCCCCTGTTAGACCGCAACTCCCACCATAATGGGTTCCCATAAAAAAAAGATCTCAAGCTGGTGATTTTTAGATTGTCCGTTTCCTTTTTTGTGTAATATCTATTATTCAGATTTTGAACACAATTGCGGCTCATTCATCATCTCTAAGCAAATATGGTTCTAGTCAGTAACTCATGACAACCAATGCTGTTGGCACTTTCCAGGTGTGAATTTGCCTAGTGTGTTGATAAATGAAACCATATTGGAAAAAGGATCTTAATTTAAGTAGCTCTTGTTAGATCACAGCTTCCTACATTTTTGACAGCACCTTCAAGGTAAGCTTGCCACTTACATAATTTAATATCCTCATTATGCTTCTAGTAAAGCCATCTGTCTAACTATTAGAGATATATGATATATGTTGACTTATTATGTTGGCAGGAATTTTAGGGTATGTGGTAGAGATGGTCAACCTGTGGACCCCCAGCTCACTACATTAAGGATTCCCAAAAGGAAGCGCTTGAGCTGGTAATTAGTATATCGTCCGCAAACATTTTATTTGCCTTTTTTGTGTACTTACTATTTATTGGTTTGGTAAATGAAGTACAACAGCAAATATATGTATTTTTTTGTAAAATTCAAAAAGGTTATAGTTTTCATGGTAGTATTACACTTAGAGGTACGTTTATTGAAAGGTCGAATTTCAAATTCATGTTAGTTTTTAAAAACTCCCCTAAACTCCCATAAATTCGACCAATCAAATTTTTTAAAGGATGAATGGAATCAACCCGAAAACTCAAATCGAATTCAATTAGAATTTTAAAAACTCAATTTGAGATTTTCCTCAAGAAAAAACTCGAATGTCAGGAAGGCTGTAAACCAGAGCCATTCCAGGCCAACCAGGCGCCCTAGGAAACCTGGCCGCTGCGCCGTCTGGGTGCACGAAAAGGCGCATGAGCGCATAGTCGCATGCGCCCGCAGACGCTTGCGCGAATGCGCGAATCAACACGGAAGAGCAAATCGACATAGACAGTCCAGAGAAGAGAAGTGAGGTGACCGGACTAGGGATAGGAACCAGAGAAGCTTTGCTCCCTAGGCACGTGCCTACTCTGCCTGCCCCCAATTCCTAGCCTGCCAGAGTATGATAAATCAAATTTGATTTTCTTTAAAAAAAAACTTAAATCGAATTTGAATAACTTGCTAGTCGAATTTGACAGTTTTGACCATAAAAAAATTCTAAATATGTTGGGAGAACAGATATGGGACAAATGTTGAAGTGGTTATGAACTGTGGGATATAAGATTAATACATCACCCTCCCAATGCCCCCCCTGTATTTATTTTCTGTACCCCTTTTCCCCTTTTTTTTTTGTGTGTATTGTCTAATTTGTTTTTGTTTTCTTTTTTGTGTGGAAAAAAAATAATTAAGAAAGAAATTAAAAAAAAAAAAAATTCTAATTTCGAATTAGAATATTCAGTGTGACCCTTGATAAATCTGCCCCTTAGGGTTGAGGACACTTTTGAGTTAAGGGATGTGTCCTTATGTTATATGATCAACTAGATGTTAGTTCCTGAAATTGGCTGGATATTTACATGTGAGAACAATAAAGTAACAGAATGATGTGCTGTCAGATTCCATTGATGGCTTCAAAAGAAGGTAAACTGTATTGAGGATTGCAGCAATTAATATTAAGAGGTAAGATGATTCTGGGAAAAATCCAAGTGACATTAAAGAGGCAGGAAGACATTTTCCTCCTACTTGCCCTCAGGTTAAAGGGGACCTGTCACCCTAAGAAAAAATGTATCTTTTTCTATCATGTTCGTTGAGCAAAAAAAACTTTACTTACACTATATTTATTATTTACATATTGTTTCCTTCAGTCTTGGAATTACACAATGACAGCAAGCAGGCAGGAGCCATTTTGTGGACACTGTTATGTTGTGTATCACCCCAAAATATTTTGTATGCACCAGAATGCGGAACTGATTGTGCAGGCGCAGTGCCCTACTCAATTATAGAGCCTGAGGAGGGAAGGGCAATGTGAGGAGTGCAGTGACATGTATGAATTGCTGAATAGAAAGTAATTGATTGCCCCACCTCTATGCCTCAGGTATAGAGGTGGGGCATATGCTATTTGATTGACAGCTCAAATATTTAAACACATTTATAACAGGTATGGATGTTTCAATGAAAAAAATCATTTGTGTTTACTGTTTTATTTTCATTGGACTTTCATTATGCAGCTTTTTATGTGTAGGTGATAGGTCCACTTTAAAGGAGAAGGAAACCCCCTAAGCGCAAAACCCCTCCCCCCTCTCCTGTGTTGCCCCTCCTCCCACCTGGCCTACCTGTCCCCCTGGGCAAATGCCCCTAACTTGTTACTCACCCCTCTGCGCAGGTCCAGTCCACGGAGTTCACAGTCGCCATCTTCTCCCACGCGCGTCTTCTTCCTGCTTTGAGTGGCGTCTTCTGGCGCATGCGCAGTAGGAACAGTTATCGGTACGGATCTACTGCGCCGAATGTCACAAAGTTTTCAGATTTCACTTCGTGACATTCGGCGCATGCGCAGTAGATCGGTACCGGTAACTGTTCCTACTGCGCATGCGCCAAAAGACGCCGGTCAAAGCAGGAAGAAGACGAGCGTGGGAGAAGATCATTCATTCCTTAGAGACTCCATTAGTTCCTTAAAAATTATATTGTCTCTCCTTATAGACTCTCTCAGCTCTATTCAGCCATTTCTTGTAGACTCTGTTCTTTTAGTTCTGACCATATTTATTCATCCCATAAAGACTACTTATAGACTATAGGCTAGTTGCTCCGAGTAGACCACCTTCCTTATAGGCTGTATTCAGCAATTTTTAGACCTTTCATTCTTTAGAGACACTGCTCATTTGATTTTTGAACGTTCTGTTTAGTCACTCCTTATTGAATTTATATAGTCATTCACAGTATAGGCTTTGCTTTCCTTAGTTTGGTTTACTGAAAAAGTGAATGAGCTACCATATTAGCTGCAGTAAGGGGCAGATTTACTATGCTCGAGTGAATAGTTTGAATGCAAAAATATTCGAATTTCAAAGTATTTTTTTGGGTACTTCAGCCATCGAATTGATCAAATTCAATCGAATCAAATGATTCAAACAATCCGAAGTAAAAATCATTCAACCATTCGATAATCTAAGTACTGTCTCTTTAAAAACTTCGACTTGATACTTCGCCACATTAAAGCTACCAAAGTGCAATGTTAGCCTATGGGGACCTTCCAGAGCACTTTATTTTTTTTTTGATCTAATAAAAATAATTCGATCGATCGCTTAAAAACGTTCGAATCGTTTGTTTCGAAGGATTTTATCGATTTTTATTCGATATACCTTTTGCGCTAAAATCCTGCGATATTGGAATTTGAAGGATTTTACTCCGAGGGTCGAATTCGAGGGTTTTTTAACCCTCGAAATTCGACCCTTGATAAATCTGCCTTTAAATGTCTGAGTCTACAATATATAACTTTCAGTAACCTTTAGCAAAGGTAGGGATTGTTTAACATGTATTCCGTCTCCAGTAAGTCATAATAAGAAAATAGAATTGAACTTACATTTAGCAGTAGCTTACTTTGAAAAATATTATTTGAATATGAAAGGCATACAAGTATGGGAATAGTTATCGGAAAACCCGTTATCCGGAAAGCTCAGAATTATGGGATGCCCATCTCCCATAGACTCCATTTTATCCAAATAATACAAATTTTTAAAAATGATTTAGTTTTTCTCTGTAATAATAAAACAGTAGCTTGTATTTGATCCAAACTGAGATATAATTAATCCTTATTAGAAGCAAAAATGGCCTATGGGTTTATTGAATGTTTAATTGATTTTCTAGTAGACTTAAGGTATGAAGACCCAAATTATGGAAAGATCTGATATCCGGAATAACCCAGGTCCCGAACATTCTGGATAACAGGTCCCATTCCTGTATTTCTGTAATGTTGTCTGATTGCTATACATTATGCTGTCTCTTAATATTCATGTCTGTTGCTTCCTTCTACACAGGTTTGTGCTCCCTCCTATGTCCCATCAAAGACACATGAACTTCTTCACAGAATGAGTGGGAAGGGCCTATCGGCACATTATCACTTCCCAAGGCAGCAATGTATTTTTGGGGCACAAATGATCTCAGTGCAAATTACATTTAAAAATACTACAGACAAGAAAATAGAGGATATTCACATAGAAGAAAAAAAGATGGCTGCTGGAGTGAAGATGCATGTGTTTAATCCAATAGGTGAGCAATGAGTAAATTAGGAAATTTGTATATACTGTTTGCTTAGGCTAGAAGTTTTTTTTCAGTTTTCTAAACCTCAAGTTATCTATTACCTTTAGGAGAACTGTAAATAATATATTGATGATATGGGACAGAAAGCTATTCAAAACCCAAAATATAGTGTTTTCTGAAATGATGCAGACATACATATTATGTTTCAGTGGATATTAGTGATGGGCGAATCTGGACCGTTTTTGGACGAGTTTTTTTTAAATTTTTTACGCCAGTTTCGTAAATTTATTTGCCCGCGGTGAATAGCTGGAATTATTCGCCCATCACTACTGGGTATACCCCCTGTTACCAGCCTTTAAAGGGCATGTAAAGTCTAAAATAGAATAAGGCTAGAAATGCTGTATTTTGTATACTAAATATAAACATGAACTTACTGCACCACAAGCCTAATCAAACAAATAATTTATGCTTTCAAAGTTGGCTACAGGGGGTCACCATCTTGTAACTTTGTTAAACATCTTTGCAAGACTAAGACTGTGCACATGCTGCTTGAGTTCTGCATGGCTGGGAAGTAAGGCGGGGGCTCCCCCTGCTGTTCATTAGTATGATTGCTTTCCTGCTCAGCAGTTAGGGACCGTCTGACAATTCCTATCCACAACAGTAAATGAAGGGAGAATTTCACTGCATACAGTCAGGTTTCTTATAAAAACGGTACACATTTTTTAATTAAAGTATGTTGGAGATAGGTTTCTTTTTCATTAAAGAAAGTAAAAATGGGATTTTATTTTTTTGCCTTTACATGCCCTTTAACCATTTATGGAGGAACCCAGCACTTCAACACCCCTTTAGATGTTTCTCCCAGTGGCCTTAATCAAAAAGCTTTAAAAAATACAAGTTTGCTTCAAAAAACAACATGCTGCAAGAAGACCGTCTCAGGAGTCTTCCAAATAGCCAATCACAATGCTCATTTGACAACCTCCAGGGGCTTTTTTCATTCTTCTGTAGATCCCCAACATTTTTGGCCTCTAAGTGTGGTTCACTGGTTATAAAGTTTGGTAACCACTGTTTGGTTACATTAAGTGCTAAGCCTAGTGTTACACTAAGTCCATACACACCACAAATACACCAACAGGTGGGTGTCAGTTTACCTTGGCAGTAGTAAGGATAGTTCTTTCAGTCCAAATAGCAGGCAATGCATAGATGCTACCAAAAGAGTGGGGCCACAGAAGATGTGTACATTTTGACCAAAAGCTTAAAAAAAGTTGATTTATTTACTTTTGTTGAACTGTGCTGCAAAATTACATTATTTTGTATATTGTATAAGTACAATATTTTACCTATAGGTGAGAACTGTAAGTCAATGTATATATTATGGGAGAACACACAGCAGGTATGAATGTATCCCAGTACTAGATTCTCCATGCTTTTGCCTGTCATTTGGGAAACATCTCCATAGCTGTAGTGGTTTGGTTATCTGCAAAGATATAAAGGGATAATATGAAACTCAGTGTTCCATAAAATCCTTATATGTTCATGGCAAATTGGACATATATCACTGCTATATATCTGAGTGTGCCTTTAATGGTCCATTACTATGTTAAGCAAGTCATTCAGCGAGGCTCGTACAGGCCTAGATATTGCCTGGATTTCTATAGACTTATGTGTGATGGTGGAATGAGTTTAATGTAGAAGATTTAATGTTCTTTTTTCCTCCTCTTCATTATCCTTCAAGAGTACAATATGTAACTCATTCAAATGGCAAATTGTATGTTTGGATTTTGCTTAATGTGTTGCTGCTGCCCTTCTTCCTACAGAATATGATCAAACATCTCTAGATGTCAAAGTGAATCATTGTTTATTTCATACAAAATCATGTTAAATTCTGCCGGCTTCCTTAGGCCGAGAAACCATCTAGTGCTAGTCTTGCTAGAATGTTATCTGCTTGACTAGACCTGAATTCCTGGGAGTGTATTTAGGGAGAGGGTACATATGCACTTTTATGTTGTTATTTAAAGGACAAGGAAAGCCTTTTTATTACGTCATCATTTAATACCACTTGTTCTTCCAGATCGTTGTTTATTTTTCAAAATAGTTTTTTAAAAGGGGTAAATTCGTTGTTGTTTTCCCCTTCACAAGTCTTTTGCGTCCACCATCTTTAACGCACCTACGTCATGATGACCAACCTTTCCAACAATCTGCCCATGCATAAAAATTCCCTGTACACTCACTTGCACAATACAGCTTGTGAAATCTGAAGAATATGTATTGTGCATGCATTCTGGTCTTGATCTTGATGGCAGTGTGATGCATTATGGGTTTAGTTCTTTATATAACATGCGCATATGTGAAAACATCGACTTTGAAATGACTGTACCATTACCTTATTTTGACATACGTTTTTCCCTTCACATAATATTGTGTTCAGACTTTCCTTGTCCTTTAAGATTTAAAATAAGTTCTAGGCCCCTGATGTACTTAGCCTGTGCAGATTTTGACTTTACCCACTGGTATAATACTGGATCTACTGGCAAAGCTTGTTTCTATTTGGTATGGCACAATAAAGCGAACGCAAGTAATCTTGGTGAGTGCTGGGCCCCCTTTATCAACATTGACCGATGTGGAGACACCAGGGAGTCTCACCACCAGAAGAATGCAAATCGTATACACAGGGTGTGTTCCCAATTCCAAAATTTTATTGCAACTGGATCTACAGCCACTTCCATGCTAGAAGTAATTTCGGGGTACCTTATGGCTGCTCAGCATTTATGTATGTACATTTATGTTAATATGGGCACAATTTTTCAGCCATTTATTGTAGTTGTCCTTATCGTTTCGCACATTTTTCCATGGGCGTAATGGAGAAAAAAACCCTTATTAAAAAAACCCTACCCTACATAGACCCCTCTTCCTCCTCCCCCCAGCCTAGCTGCCCCCCAGGCAAATGCCCCTAATTCTTTACTTACCCCTCCATGCAGATTCTGTTCAGCAGAGCATCTTCAGCCACTTTGGTAATTTTTGGAATGAGACCAGAGGTTTGGCAATTTTCGTGAGTTTCGGCGCATGTGCTGTTGTCATGAAACAGAAAATTGCTCCAACTGCCATACGCCGCTTCACCGGTCTCATGGGGGGTCTATGTAGGGTAGGGGGGTAGGGGTGTTTCTCCTTTAAGCCCATGGAAAAATGTGCACAACCATAAAGTTTGCCAAGTTGCATTTTTGTATTACAATGAAGAGTTCTTCCCCTACATTATCATGAGTGTGCACACTTGCATCAAATTCCATTTACTGACTTCTTGTTCCCTTTCATATTGTCTCTTCGTTACTACAGGTAGGTATATGCCTGTACTTCTCAAGTTCTTATTAAAATTACTGTTTATATTTTTGTGGTGTCTAGCTGTTACTTTTAAAGCTTGTAAAAAAATATTGTGTAAGTTACAGAAAGAAAACAAAAATGTGCATCTTCAAACTTTATATCGGAATTGTTATTCAGGTCTGCTCTACATGCATAGCTGTGGCTTATTCGCCAAGTAGCTCTCCACTCCAGCCCTAAATGTGAGAAGTAGGGCATTTTCATTGTTAGTGCATGCCGACTGATGTTTGCTGTTTGATTTGCTTTTACCTCTGTAAATTTATTTGGGGAAAACATTTTATTTTGCAGATTATCTGGAGCCAGAGGGATCCATTACTGTCCCAATGGGTATTGACTTTTGTGATTCCTCTCAGACTGCCTGTTTTCAGTTGTGGTAAGTAGCCTTTTTGTTCATAGAAATTCTACTTGGGTAGTTGTAGAACTGTTTTTTTGGTATTTTCCCTTTGTTTGTCATGCCTTCACATGTCTCTGTCCCTATAATTTGTATACACCAGCTGGGCACATTTGGTTGGTCCAATATTTAATGCCTAGATATCTTGGTAATTATTAAAAGAGGCAATCAGGTCTTAATTCAGTTTTACAGGGGATACTAAAGGAATTAAAAAAAACACAACCACCAGCTCTATTCATGCAATGTGTATTTAGAATATTAAGTTGAAGACTACTGTAACATATTTTACTATTTTAACTGAACTATTTGTAACTGATGAACAAGGTGCAGGAAGGAATTTTGAAGGCTGTACTGGAAAGACATGGGCTGTCAAAGATTGTCCCTAGTAACATTCTATCAAGTCTATGTGGCAGTGCATAAACCCATGCTAACCTAAGCAAATAGCTGTATTATGCTTATTGCAGATAGAATGTTGAAAACAAAAGTTGCTGTGGGTTCATGAACTGGCAAGATTTGTCCAATGTAAGTGTATGATCCCCATAAGTGTATGAGACTTAAGGTGGCCATATACGGTCCGATATAAGCTTCCGACAGACTTAAGTCGGCAATTTATTGGGCAGTGTGTGTGGCCCTCTGACAGGCTTCCCCGATCGATATCTGGGGGAAAATCGCCCAGATGTCGTTCAGGAAGGTTTAAAAATCTCGTTGGATCGAGGACCATATTGATTTCTTAATGCAGCCCTTGGTCCGACCACCTGTATTCTTGGCGTTGTGATCCGATTGTTGGGATTATCCAAAATGATTGAGACCTGTGATTTTCTGCATAAGAAATGTTTTCTCAATTTAGATCATCATATCGTAAGCATTTGCTAAAAAATGATTTAAAAATTAAATAAACCCAAAAGAATTGTTTTTCCACCAGTGTGAGTTCATGCAGCTTGTTACCATCAAGTACAAGGTATTATTATTATTATATGATATATTATTATTATGATTATTATTATTATTATTATTATTAGAGAGAAAAAGGAAATTATTTTTAAATATTAGAATTGAAATATAATTATTTGCTTAAAATGGATTTTCTGGATAATGGGTTTCTAGATAATGGATCCCATACCTGTACTTTAATATGTTATATGCTGCAACTTTAATATGTAACCTGCTGAATTAATTGCATGAAGAAAAACAATTTCTTAATATAGAAAGTATACAGATGGGTGGTTATTGAATTATACTGTATGGATAAGGTAGACCAAACACTCCTCCAACCATTTTTCATCATTTAGCAGGGGAGCCAATAAAATGTCCTCCACATTTATTTATAGACATTAATACCATATAAAAACGATTTTTACATTTTTTTTTTTTAATGAAAAGGCAATATTATACCAACAAAACCTAAAGTGCCTTATTCAGTCCATGGGTCCTAGGAGTTTATTTAAGATCATTGACACCCACGTAAAAGAAAATATATATAATCATAATCAAATTGTAAAAAAGTTATTTCTTTGAATAAGACTATTTGATTCATCCGTTGTTTTGTGCAAAGTATTTCTTGCAATGATTTATATAAGCAATGCACTGTAACACATTGATTTTATGCAGATGATCACCTTTATGTTTGGGGAGGTTTGCTGTATTCGATATATAAAAACTGATTACATATTCTGGGATCACGCAGTAATTGTTTATTATTTTCCTATTAGACAAACAAGGTGGATCAATATTACTGGACAGCGAGCTATGAAAAACACCACTATAAATAGATTTGCTTCAAACATTGGCTGTATATTAGTTTTAATGATTTTAAGCAATGTTATTTCAATGACAGAGCTGAAGCCGGCCCCTGGTATGGCTTTGGAAGGTTAAATTAAACCACATGTCTTGTCCTCTGATTTTCAATACTTTGGATAGAAATATTGGGAAGACGTTTCTTAAACATCCCAACATTTGGGTATATAGATTACTTGCTTGGGCAATGTGCCTGGGCTTGACTTATTTATCAGTAGATCTTTCCAGAAGGCACATGGACATCAGTAGTTCAGAGCATATTTCTGATTATTAGGTTTTCCGCTAAAAACACAGTACAGAAATTGCTCTAAATTTGAATTTTTTTACTTCGAATTTTTACTTTGACCCTTGATAAATCTGCCCCTAAGTCATTACTGTATTTAATTTGCTCCCTTAAGAAGTAGGAGCATTAATGACCACCCTATATGGCTTCATTGAAAAGTAAAGAAGTTAATAAGAAAGAAGAGAAAGGCATTTAAAAACTACAGGTCAGAGGGAACAGAATCTGCCTTTCATTAAGGCAAACACTATAACAAATGTTGTAAAACGGCAATCAGAAAGGCACAGATGAGGAACGGATTGTGGCAGGGGCTAAGACTAACCCCAAAAGTTTTTTTTTAAGTATATTAAAGGAAAAGGAAAGCATTGCAGCACTTGGGGGTGCCAAATGTTAGGCACCCCCAAATGATTGTATTGACTTACCTGAAACCCGGAACCGGTGCTCCTATCAGCAGAAAACTGCACCGGCCGGGGTTATACCAGTGAGCACCACGGAGCGATCCACTTCTGGCTTCCTCTGTCTTCAAATTTCCCGGGGCAAAACCCATGCACAGTTGAATTAAATAGGCGACTTTTTAGTTAAAGTTCGGCTTTTCGTTCTACTGCGCATGTGCAGCCACGCAAAGAAGGAGGAAGATGGAAGAGTATCGATCCATGGTGCTCATGGGTATAACCCTGGGCCGGTGCAGTTTTCTGCTGATAAGAGCACTGGCTCGGGGTTTCAGGTAAGTCAATACAATCACTTAGTGGTGTCTAACATTTGGCACCCCCAAGTACTGCAAGTCTTTCCTTCTCCTTTAATTCTGGTATGAGATCACTTATCCCCTGTTATACCATAGAAACCATTTTAAGAAAATAATTCTAATTTTTCAAAATGATTTCCTTTTTCTATGTAATAATAAAACAGTGGCTCATTCTTCATGGTCATTAAGCTACATGAATCCATATTAATGGCAGAACATTCCTATTGGGTTTTTTTAAGTTTGAGTTAAGGTATGGTGTTCCAAATTACAGAAAACCTCAGGGCCTAAGCATTCTGCATCTTATATGGGTAGTAAAAACATGCAGGTTGAAAGTGTAGCTCCATTTAATAGTGGAAAGAATCTAGCTAGAAAGGATACAAATGGCAAATGTGCTTAATTTGTTTTTTTTTTCAGTGTATACTGAACTTTTACTGTAGCACAAAATCATTTTCTCTTCTGTAAGCACTTTACATAATATCTTAGCATCTTCTAGAAGGGTATCACTCATTAACCAATCACAAGCTACTCAAAGAAAATTACAGGATACTGATATTCTTCAAATGGCGAGGCTTCAACAACCAGGCTTCAACAGCAGTGCTGCCCCCCTGTTTTAAAGAAAATGTTGACTATCACTAAGGGGCAGATTTATCAAGGATCGAATTACGAAGTACAAAAAACTTCGAAATTTGAATATCGAAAAACGATTTTAGCGATTGATCGAAGGATTTTTATTCGACCTCTAAAGACTTAGAAAATGGTTGTAGAAGGTCCACATAGGCTAACATAGCACTTTGGCAGGTTTAATTTGGTGAAGTATTGAGTCGAAGTTTTTTTTAAAGAGACAGTGCTTCGATTATCGAATGGTCGAATATTCAAACGATTTTTAGTTTTACTTTTAAGTCGAAGTAAATTTGAAGTCGTAGTATCCTATTCGATGGTCGAAGTATCCAAAAAATTACTTTGAATTTCAAATTTTTTTACTTCGAAAATTCCCTCGAATTCACTTCGACCCTTAGTACATCTGCCCCTAAGTGTTGCTGAAATGTAAAACAGTACATGCATGATTTTATATAGAAAAAGGACAGGTGATGAATATTGTAGCTCTTTCACAGGGAGCATGTTTGTAATGCCCAGTAAACAGCATCAGAAGATAATGGAGATGTTCACTGTTTTTAGCTTTTTACAGAGCCATAAATTGATTCTATTTCTGTCTTGCACTTGCCATGTCATCCTGTACACGGAACACTTGGCTTTTGTGTATGATTCAGTACATAACATTCTAAATGGATCACGACTCTCTGCCATTTTCCCATTGCTTGGTTTTTCTAAGCTGTATCGTACACCTAAGAATCTTTTTGCTGTGATTTTTATTCAAGGCATCTATGGCTCCTAAATGGGATCAGGGGAGATAACCTATGAGTGTTTTATGGGTTACCAACAACAGCCTTTTATAAAATGTTGTTTTGAAATACACAAAGCCCTGCATTACAGTATCAGTTCAGAATTGTCCTCCAGTTCTTTATAGTTAGAAAATGTCAAATGAACTTATATTATCTCCCTTGAGCATTTAGTTTATTTGAAAGGAACATAGTCAAGAGGGATAGATTATTGATATTTTTTCCAGAAATTATAGAAAGGTAATTATTTTAATTGGAATGCACATACACTCCAGCCTAACCTAGAGTCGCATAGCCAATATCTTGGCCATGTGACTTTAGGTTAGGATCTGATGTGTGTTACTATGGGTTACTGCCCAGGTGCAAATGTTTATAAATGAGCCCCGCTATGTCCTAGTTCTTTCCCACTGTTCATAGTGATGCAAAGTGACTGTTGTTTCCTGAAGAGCAGTTTCAATTAGTACTAGGACTGCATTCCAAGCCAGGATTGTGTGCTGTGTTCTATGTGTCACCATCAGTTTTTGTGTGTGTGTGTTTGTTTGTGCATTTCTGTCCCATATTTGATTTTTGTAATCACTGATGTCACTCAGTGCCACGTTGTTTTATATCATATCTGTCTGCCATGGTGGAGACCTTTCATAGACTGTGGCTCATAGTCATGTGCACAATGTGCTTGGAGATGTGCAACTTCAATATTCTTTCTTCTCACAGTGTGAGAATTTCCTTTATTATAAATATTTTCTTTTGAATTTCTTGCAAGAGGCACACTTGGCCATGCATCAAATGTAATTGATCCTGAAGGAGTGTAATCACAATTACTCACATTCTTAATTGGCCTGCCCAAAATCAGAAAATGGAAACCGATCGGCAGCGGTTAAATCAATATCCCTGTAGCAGTACCTGTGGGGGTAGGGAGATAGTGGTAATGGGCAGATCAATTGGCTTTAGATGCCAATCAACAGATGTGTGTTTTGCATAGCAAGTACTAGGAACCTGTATTAGAATGGGAACTTGTAAAATAATTGTATGGGGTGAGAAAGCGCAAAGCACAGCCTAATAACGTCAGCAAGTGGAAAATAAACTATTGTAGCCTAAATATTATCAAAGATGTAAGACGCAAACATAGGGTGGAGAAAGGCCATCTGGGTGCTTGGAGTCCTTGAAACGTATTTCTCCTCTTAGGTCTTCTTAGCAATTTAGCACCTGCTTTGCCCAGACTGTCTATAGAACTGCTTCAAATTGATTATTAAAGAGAAAAATCCAACTGAGGGCTTTAAAGGAGAAGGAAAGCTACGGAGGCATTTTATTGCCAATAGATTAGCTGCAATAGTGCAAGCTAGAATGCTATATTAATTCTGTAGAATGTTTTACCATAGCTGAGTAAAAAGCTCTAGAAACTCTCTGTTTGTTTAGGATAGGAGCTGCAGTATTAATGTGGTGTGACATCACTTCCTGCCTGAGTCTCTCCCTGCTCTGGGCTCAGATTACAGTAGAGAAGGGGGGGGGAGCAAACTGAGCATGCTCTTGCCCAGGGCAATGAGGTTTAAGCTGAAGGCAGAAAGTCTGATACAGAAGCCCATGTGTACACAATAGAAGGAAAGAAATGCAGTGTTTCTTTTGACAGGGGACTCAGAGCAGCACTACTTTGGGGGTTTACTGGTATATTTAGATGGACCTTTCTGATAAGGCTTACTTAGTTTTAACCTTTCCTTCTCCTTTAAGATGTTGAACAATTTACCAGCTCATGAAGAAGGCTGGAGAAATAAAACATGGAATTGAAAAATAGAGTCTCGTTGTTCCAATAGTACATGTACTCTTAAAATTAATTAACACTTTGCTTTCAAGATTTGTTTTCCTTTGAATGCAGTATAACAGCAACTCTTTTAACTCTTCTTTTTATTTGGACTAGGAACCCCAGACTGTTTCCATTCCCAATTACACTTGCCTTATTTCAGTTTTTGTTATGCACAAATGACAGGATAGAGAAAAGGGTTGACTTTGGCTATTTCTTCTCCTTATTGTACATCTTCCCACATGTATGCTTTATAATAGAGTACTGTAGATTTGTTCAACTTCTAAGAAAAGTTTTTCTCCTAGAGGTAATGTATTCCCTGGTAATAATGGGTGCACATCTGCCCAAAGTTCTTCCACTCTTTGTATAGCTTTCAAAAATTTGGTTGTAGACCGCAATTAAAAAAACATTTCTTTTCACAATAAGGGCAACAACAATGTTTGACTCTTAATCAAGTGGCAGCAACATTGGGCAGGCAAACTGTTCTTCTTCTGGTTCGGATCAGCCTGGCCAGGACTGGAAACCAGCAACATAACACATAAACTGTATAAAAATTATAATAACGATTGCTTATAATAATCATTTGCCATTGGTTTTGGGCATTTATTGCTTATCTGTTCCTTAGAATATATTCATAAGATGGGAAGCCAGTAGACCATAAGACCCCTTTTCAGTTTATCTAACTTCATGCTTTGATCTATCTAAACGTAAGCACATCAATAACCTATTGTGAATATTCTTTTAAATATCACTGGTATTAATCAATTGATTTTCTATTATCAGTGATTGTTCCCTATTATGAAAATGGGACCAGAGGGAATACTTTCAGTCAATACATGTCCGGATGGGGAAACAAATACCATCCGTGTACATCGTTCCTGTGTGGCTTGTTCTTTAAAGAATTATGACTTTAGCAGTCTGTATATTATTTACATTGACTTACTATTTAACGGTATTTTCAGCCTCATTTTCCACTGTTTGCTTGTGATGGTACCAGCCTCTCTTTGCTGCAAACTTGATGTTAAAGAGTTTCTTTTTCTCTAGCAAAACACTGTACATCATTCAAGAGACAGAATCTCTTGAAGTGCAGGAAATGCTTGCATTCAAAGAGCCAAGTTTACAGAAAGAAAAAAAAAACACATAATAATCGGGAAAAGACCTTTAAAGGCTTCATGACTTCAGAATTGTATCATTTTATGAATAGAACATTTAAGCTTGCCTTGCCCATTGGCTTGCTGCTGTCCTTTAAATATAGTAGGTATGATGTTATGGTGAGTATTTAGTTGAACCAACAGAGAATTTGCCAAATCCAAATTAATATGCAATGCCATTTCGTAGTAGCTGAAGTAGGAAGTGTTCTTATATCAAGGGCACAATAGTTATGTGGTCTACAATTATATACATTTCTAAGACATTTTGCGACAACCATCATTAAAATAAGTTTTAGAGCTGTCAATCAGTTATGATGGTGCCTTTCTTTACAGCCTATTTATTGAACCTCCCTGTTCATGCCTCTGTATCATTGTTGGCTCTCACGTAAAAAAAAAAAAATGTTAGATGGTTCTTGATGCTACCATATTATGAGAATAATAGCTATTTGGGTAAAGCAGGTAACAGGTTACAATGTATCAAATAAAAATTCTTCCTTCAATTAACATAGGTTCTAGACATATTCTAGAATGCTTGTGTCTATTCTAGAATTCTAGATTCTAGAATTCTAGATTCTATTCTAGATTCTAGAATTCTGAGCAAATAGATCTGTAATTTTTGTGATCATTGCTAGTATAATGTCACAGTTTGGCTTCTGTGTATGATGCTTCATGGTTTTGTTGTTGTTTGCAGTACAAAAGAAGACCGGTTTTCTGTTGGAATTCAGCCTCCACCAGGGGAACTTCTGTTACCGGTGTCCTTGTCAGAAGCAGATTTCAAGAAAGAGCAAGGTAAGAAACATTTCCTTATGAAACTGATGTTTGCTGGTATGTAATTGTTTTAGTGGTACTATCTTAATTATTCAACAATTATTCATTAAAATTATACAATTTTATTAACAACAGAAGATTGTGTTGTTTATAACCAATACGCATGAACGTGCTCAACATCTATTTGGGAAGGCAATGCAAGGGGGACATATCTTACATATTCCATGTGTTTATATAATTGCACTGTGATAGGAGACATAGCCCACATGACCATTATAATTATAGTCCTCGTTCCCTGCAACCCATGTAATGTTCAACAGTCAGTAAATTGCCATGATTATTGCAATGAGAAACATTAAAATACAGTATAGGGCCTGTATGAGAAAAGCGCAAGAGGAGATCAAAATACTTAGGACTGAGTTTGAGGGTACACTTTTACATTTGATCTTGGTGTCGTAACCATCCATATTTGGTAGCGCATGTGTGGAATTTCTTTCATTATGCAGGTATGAAACCTGTTATCCAGAATGCTCGGGACCTGGGGGTTTCCAGATAATGGATTATTCCATAATTTGGATCTTCATACCTCGTCCACTAAAAAAATCATTTAAACATTAAATAAACCCAATAGGCTTGTTTTACCTACAATAAGGATTACTTCTATCTTGGCTTGGATCATTTATAAGGTATTGTTTTATTACTACAGAGAAATTTTTTATAATTTTTCAATATTTAAATTATTTGAATTAGTATCTATGGGAGACTGACATCCCATAATTCACAGCTTTCTGGATAATGGGTTTTCCAATAACAGATCCCATACCTGTAGTTCATTTGAGTTTCAATATCAACCTTTACATATCAATCATCATCATTGGGAGAAAGGCAACTCCCCGAAGACATGCGCATTAAACAGAAATTCTGCCCAATGCGCCTCAAGGCTGCCTCGGGCAGCAGGGAGGAAGATACCTGCAAAAAGCGCAACATCACCCGAGTCACGCACTGCAGTCTTCCGTGAGCGTAGCAGCTTCTGCATGAGACCAGGGAGAAAACGTTAAAAACGGTCTGTATGTTCTATGTCCACCAGACTTCAGATGCAAGGCTATTTATGTTTTGCCTTTCCTTCTCCTTTAAGATCTAAATGAGCTTTTTTACACGTCCACCCTTTTTGTCCATTCCAGTCAGTGGACAGGTAAGCACGCCTCCTCAGTCGGCAGAGAAGACCAAAGCACCTCTTGTTACTCCACATTAAGCCTGGCTGAATGCAGGCCTAGGGTCAGTAACGGAACTACGATCTATGATGACCCCAAGGGGTGCAGGTGCTATTGCACCTCCGGTTATTCTGCCCCTGCCTAGGCTTAGACTAATAGTTTTGTCTCTGTATGTACCGAACTTACAATGTACAATGTGAAAAGGCACAGTATGAAAGTTACTTTGTTATGATGATTTATACCTTCAGCTCATAAAGCTTGTGCAAGCAGGATGCTAATTCTCTAACTAGTCGGACATTAACTATTTTTCCGGCCCTGCAGAGATCATATTTGATGCCCCTTAATTAGAACAGTGTTTTTGTTTTGTTTTTTTCTCTTTTCCACCTCAGCAATCGAGACAATACATTTGCTTACCATGCTGCTCTCCAAAGTGCTCTTTTGCATGTAAATTAATCTTAATTCAGTTTACACTGTCATGCTGAGTGGTACAAATTGCCTATAACAATAACACAGCACGAGTTAAAAAGGGTGGGCGCTCGGGAGGCAGATTGAGCGTGTGCCGCACTTGATAGGATGTTACTTCTCTTTATGCCAATACATTAGCTGACAATAATGAATCTCCTCTTCTGAAAGGCATGGTATGGTTGATTTTTCAGTTTTACTTCAGCAGTACATTGTCTTTTATAAAAACAAGTTAGACAAACCATTAATGACAAGAGTGTTAAGGTTAAATATGAAGCGGTGCATTTACTCCTATGAATACTATCCATCTTTCCATTTGCAGGAGTTTGACAAAAGTACCAGCTCCGCACCGACTTTTTTTATTTTAATTGCGTGCTGCAGGAGGCTGGCTTTTAGCAAAAACATAGTTGCATTCATTTAGTCAACATTTGCTCTTCAATAGAGATTAATTGAGAAGGTTTAAGTCCTAAGTGAGTGCACACATTTCCCAGCAGTGTTAGGTCGGGCCGTGTGTTCTATTTGAAAGTCACTGCACCCTGCCTGGGGATTAGCTCTGGGTGTTTTCGTTTTTTTTTAGGCTTCTGCCTAATGCTGTAGCTAAATAGTCTCAAACATAATGTAATGGTCCGCAGTTGGCTTCCATTTACTGAGTAAATTGCAACCTAAAATAGACTTATATTAACATTATTTTAAATCTGCAGCAGACAAGTAGAATTAAAGTTTAATATACCAGCTGAATACTAGAGCGCTCAAATGGCTGGGTCACTGTGCACCGGTTTAGGGACGGATGTGTCTAGCAGACCTCCGGCAGTTTACTGTATGCCAAATGTTGACAACTTAAATCAGGCGGTGCTTGTTTTTTGTAGTTGATATTTACCTGGTGAACATGGTTGTTTAGGAGCTGGCTGGAAAGAAAGGTTTAACATCTTTTTTTTACTGAGGCTATAGTTCTGTATTAACAAAAAGTATAATTAGTTACCATTGCTAAAGACCTTCCTTATTCTTTCTTCACCAGACAATAGACTTTCGTAAGCCTAACTACAAAAAGGCACTATAGGGTAGTTTTCCTTATGCCAGGGGTCCCCAACTTTTTTTTTGTGAGCCACATACAATTGTTTCAAAGAGTATTCATACCAGTAGAAAATGCACCACATTTCTCTTGAAAAAGTGTACTTTACCTACATAGTTGGTGAAGTGTGGACATGGAGAAAATTCACAATTTAAAAAATTTGCCCTTATTGTAGAAGACCTTACTGTGATTTGGAGCTTCCTGGGTAACAGGTTTCTGGATAACGGATCTCTTACCTATACTACACACCGCCCATGGTTTCTACTCAGCTCTAAAAAGTAGGAGTCATTGATATTTGGAAACCTCAATGCCTCCTGCATGTGAGAAGGAAGCAAAGCCCATGGACACTTTAGAGCAGGGGTCCCCAATCTTTATTATTTTACCTGTGAGACACATTCAAATGTAAAAAAATTGGGGAGCAACACAGGCATAAAAAAGGTCCTGGGGTGCCAAATAAGGGCTGTGATTGGCTATTTGGGAGCCCCTGTGTGTACTGGCAGTCTAAAGGAGCCTGGCTATGTTTGGCCGTACACCTGATTTTATGCAACCAAAACTTGCCTCCAAGCCAATTGGAAAATAAGCACCTGCTTTGAGGCAACTGGGAGCAACAGCCAAGGGACTGGTGAATAATATGTTGCCCAAGAACCAGTGGTTTGGGATTGGGGACTTAAGCAAATGTTTAGTACAGGCTACAAAAAAATATGGCACCTATAAGGTTATTATTTTTCTTCTTGAAAATATAGGTTGTTAAGAAACAAAATCAGAGCCCACCCATCATTTTAATAACTTTAAACATTTTTTAAAGGATTATGGGCAAGGTACATTTCCTGTGATCACTGGGCAGAATTTAACATTTTCCAAGCATATTGTGTCTCGATGATATGGTGGCCCACTCTTGAGATCCTTGAACTGCAGGTACCAAGGGCTGTTTAGAAACTATTGGTCATTATCCAGTACAAGAGCTATTGCTTCTTCACATCAAACACCCGACCAACTAAATTCCAGCTCACTACAGTGATTTATATGACACAAAAGCCACAATGTGACTTGATCCCACTGGGCACTTTGGTGCTTTTAATTTGTTGCACTACAATGGGGATTAACCCAAAAATCTGTCAGTGTAATATTGGTGTTTGTAAATCAACAGCCTCCAGCGTCACAAGTGTCATGGGACTAGGGAAAAACTAAACCAGTTATTTTGACATTGTGGCTCGTTGGGTCACTATGCTGTTTAGGGTGAGCCTCCATTTTGTTTTTTTTCTACAAAAGAAAATAGCAATTAATAAGACCGTGCAATTAGATCTAAACCTATTCTTGGTTCACAAAGCAGACTTTTAGAATTAACCTGGGTCCCTTAATAAAGGGGTTGTAACCCCATCCCACAGCCCCCCTTAGTTTTCAGGAGACGTTTCCAAAAAACTTAATTATGGATGCAAGAAAATTCACCAGTGAGAATTCTGCTGATCATAAACTTCATTATAAATGCAAAAGAACTGACCAATAAGGATGCTATGTCGCCATCTTGCTGTTATCATACATATAGAGATAATTATGTCATTTTTTTACTTCATTATATTACACTGGAATCAAACATGGGGAAAAAGGACAGACTTGTTCAGCGCTGGGAAACTTAAAGCTTAAAGCTTCCAACTCCAGTTGCAGGAACTAAGAACATGGAGCCAGAATTATACAGATGAGCTGGGACTGAAGGATTTTTTTGCATTTTATTGCATATTACTTTAAGAAAACAAACTTGCTGTTACTGGACTACAGCTCCCAGAATGCCTTAACCTTTTTTTTATGTTACATTATTCTGGGATTGGTAGTCCAGTAACATTTGATTGGGCTACTACTCCTTTAAGTTAAATTTTAGTATGTTATATAATTTTCAATTCCTAGCAACTTTGCAATTGTTTTCATTATTTTATTTTTTAGAATTTCAAATATGGGACACTGACCCTGGCATAAAATAAAACTATTGCTCTGTGAGCTTAAAACGTTATTATTGTTACGTTTTATTCTTTGTTACGTTTACGATTCTTACCGCTCAGAGCAGCGACTCGAACCACGACTAGCCCATCCAGCTGAATGGCAGCATCTGGGACTCTTTCGCTGAGCCACGTCTCCGTGAATACAAACATGCAGCAGTCTCTAAATTCACACTGGTTAGTTTGCTGGAGTCGAATGTAGTCCATCTTATTTTCTATGGAGCAGACGTTAGATAGTAGTATGGACGGGAGAGCTGGTCGGCTGGGGTTAGTTCTTAGCCTAGCACGGACTCCTGCTCGCTTTCCGCGTCCTCATACACCGTTTCCGAGTGCTTCTCCTCCCGCCGTTGGCCCCAGATAAGACCGCGGTCAGAAGAGCCGGCTCCCGAAGTAGGCCAAGATCCCGTAGTGTGTGAAATAAGCCACCCTTTATCGTAAGATATGCATGATTGCTGTACCAAATGAGTGTCTGGCAATTATAGACCTGGACCTTAGTTGTTTTTCCGACGTCCATAGCTTCACAAAAGACAAAGTGATCCGGAGAGGCCGCTGCAATCTACTGTCGCGCCGCCATCTTGTTCGCCACTAGGCACACAGTCTCCCCCAAGGTGCCCCACGTCACCAGGCCAGCAGTCTGCTCTGCAGTTCAGGCCCCAGCTCGGTCCCGGGTACCTCTACTACTCGAGTCAATGGCTTCTGTCGAGGAGGTAGGCCCCGTTTTGTTCTCCGGCTCTGTGTGTGCTAGAGAGCCAATTTTTCCTCCTTTAGGCAGCAGATGTCCCTTTTAGGCAGCTGGTGTGGGAGATGTTGGCAGATGTTACCAGGCAGCTATCTTGTGTTAGGGAGCTGTTATCTGGTTACCTTCCCATTGGTCTTTTGTTACGCTGCTGGGGGGGAGGGAGTGGGTGATATCACTCCAACTTGCAGTACAGTAGTAAAGAGTGATTGAAGTTTATCAGAGCACAAGTCACATGACTGGGGGCAGCTGGAAAACTGAAAATATGTCTGCCACATGTCAGATTTCAATTTTGAATGTAAAAAAATCAGTTTGTTCTTTTGAAAAATGGATTTCAGTTCAGAATTCTGCTTGAGCAGCACTATTAACTGATGCATTTTGAAAAAAACATGTTTTCCTATGACAGTATCCCTTTAAAGTTGATGAACCTTTAATTCGGTATCACTCTGACAATAATGAATCAAAAATTTGAAAATATAAAATAAAAGGGAAAATCTCTTAAATCTAGACTTCTGTGATTTACATTGTGTGTATATGTTTATATAGATACAGTATTTTAGTTTTCATATTTGCATTTAGTATATTATTTAAGCTAAAATATTTGATGGTATGTATTTTTTTTTAACGCAACATTTCCTTATATTTTATGGAGAAGATAAAATAAGTCAGGCTGGAATTTTGCACAGTTGTAAATTCCCTATGTGATTTTAATATATCCGAGAGCTGCCTTTTGCTTAAGATGGATTGATGGGGAGTGGAGAAGTGTTTACTCTCTGATACCAGTGTGTTTATCTGCTTGAAAATTGCATATGAAACCATATTCATGCACTTACAAGTTGAGGGCTAAAAACCTGTTTCTTCTTTGGGAGAAAAAAGACTGAAAATGTGAATTTGCAACTTAAGAACTTTTATTATCCAATCAAAGCTGCATTTCAATAAAGGGTTTGAGAAGCCATTCATAGTCTGAGAAAGAGAATGTCACTTCCCTGACAGATTCTAATGACACTTAAGAGCCTGCGCCAGAGGAGAATTATACAGTACATTATGTAGATCGAGAATGTCTTCTAATCAACAGACTTTTCTAAACCATTCTGCTAACGGATCATTCTTTAAAAGTTCCTTTTAGGGTAGTGACACATGGTAAGATTCGGGGAGATTTAGTCACCAGTAGACATAATAGGCTCATCTTCTGCAGTTAACCCCCGAAAAGCCGCCCCGCTGGCGATTTACATTCTAGCTGGCGGGGTGGCACTCGGAGCGCTTTGTTTTCTGAAGTCGCCCGAAGTTGCCTCACGGAGAAACTTTAGGCGACTTCAGAAAAGGAAGCGATCCGAGTGCCATCCCGTCGAAGATTGAGATACTAGCTGGCGGGAAGGCTTTTCAGGGAGATTAGTCGCCTGAAGAATAGGCGATCTGCGCTGGGTGACTAAATCTCCGAATCTTACCATGTGGCACTTCCCTTAGGGCCACTTCTAGCGCTACTTTTTTTTTACCTTGGTAAAAGTAAAGGTTACAGACACTAATAAGAACCTCTGTCTAGTGCTGTTCTTTTTTTTTTCCAAAGTTTTCATAGTTCTTTAGTTTTTCCATGAGCTGACAAATTTTACTAGCAGCTTTGTCTTCTCACTGTTCTCTAGTTTTCTGGTAATGATGGGGCTTCATATTCTAAATCAGTGATCCCCAACCAGTAGCTCGCTAGCAACATGTTTCTCACCAACTCATTGGATATTGCTCCCATTGGCCTCAAAGCAGGTGCTTATTTTTGAATTTCAGGCTTGGAGACAAGTTTTAATTCCTTAAAAAACAGGTGTACTATCAAGTAGAGCCTCGTGTAGCCTGCCAGTCCCCATAGGGGCTACCAAATAGCCAATCACAGCCCTTATTTGGCACCCCCTGGGACTTTCTTCATGCTTGTGTTGCTCTCCTATATTTTTAACATTTCAATGTGGCTCACAGGTAAAAATAAAGTTGGGGACCCCTGCTCTAAACTGTCCATGGGCTTTGTGGATTCTAGATATCAATGACCCCTACTTTTTTGAGATGAGTAGCAACCATGGGCGGTGTGCAGTATAGGTAAGAGATCCCTTACCCAGAAACCTGTTAACTAGAAAGCTCCAAATTACAGGAAGGCCATCTCCAATAGGGGCACATTTTATAAATAAGTTATGAATTATCTCCTTGTCTAACTTCACCAAAGGTAACCTAGGTTTGCTTGGTGTATTTTTACAACACAACATAGATTACTAATAATCACAAGTACACTTTTTCAAGAGAAATGTGGTGAGTTTTCTACTGGTATGAATTCTTTTTGAAAATTTGCCAGTATATTTTTCCTATACAAATGTAGTTGGAAATATTGTCGAAAGAAATTTCACCATGGAGAAATGACATACATGGAAAATTAGCATGGAGGGGGTGATGTAGGTAATGAGATGCAAAAGTGGCTGCTCTTTTCTTTTAATGGTTTCCCCAGCCGGAACCTGGAAAAACTTCTCATGGCAAAAATTGTTCTTTTGTGGAAATTGAAGAATATACACTAGTGAAATGTCACCTGGAGAATGTGAATTTATGTGAATTTATTCCAATGCAAAGAGAATTTTCTCCAACACTTGATTTATCAAGGGTCGAATTCAAAGAGACCAACCGAAATTTATTTTAAAAAATTAAATTTTTTTAAAAAAAAAATTCTTGTCCAAATAGGTCAGTTTTCGATCAAATAGGTCCATTTTTGATTGGATTGGAATCGTACGAATCAAAGTAAATGGCACATTCGAATCATACGATTCAAAGTTTTTTTTCACTTCGACCTTTGATAAATCTGCCCCTAAGAGGAACATTTATCAAGGTTTGAATTTCGAAATTCATGGGTTTTTTTTTTTTTTACTCAATGAATTCAATTTTACTCAAAATTAGATCGGGGGTTATTTATTAAAAAAATCTTAATTTTAACAATCCGAAAACTCGAATCGAATTTGATTAGAATTTAACCAAACTTCTCTGAAAAAAACTCGAAAATCAGGAAGGCTACAAACATCTCCAAATTGATTAATCAATTCAGCAGGTGGTGAATAGTCTAATTTTATTTATTAGCCAGAAAAAACTCTAACTCTGAGTTTGGATAATTCCCTAGAAAAGTTTGACAATTTTGACCATAAAGACAATTTGAATTTTAAATTTTACCCTTTATAAATCAGCCCCATATTGTATTCTCCCTTTAGTAAATTGGCGATGTTGAGGGGAATCTTCATTGTTTGGTGAAACTTAATTAGAATTTTAGAAAATAATTTCCTTTTTCTTTGTACTAATAAAGCAGTACCATGTACTTGATGGTAACTAAGCTGCATGAATCCATATTGGGTTTAAATTATTTTGAGCAGACTTAAGGTATGGAAAGACCCATTATCCAGAGCAACTCATTTGCAGAACTAAGAATTCTTCGAACCAGGGGTTTTCCAGATAAGGGATCTTTCTGTAACTTGGATCTCTGTACCTTAAAGGTAATATGGGCCCTCTTTTAGATCAAATGTTGTGTCCATTAGGGATGCACCGAATCCAGGATTTGGTTCGGGATTCGGCCATATATTTGATAGTTAAAAGGGTGGTTCACCTTTGAGTTAACTTTTAGTATGTTATAGAATGGCTAATTCTAAGCAATCTTTCAATTGGTCTTCATGGTTTATCTTCTATAGGTTTTGAATTATTTGCCTTCCTCTTCTGACTCTTTCCAGTTTTAAAATGGGAATCACTGCCCCCATCTAAAAACAAATGCTCTGTAATGCTACACATTTATTGTTATTGCTACTTTCTATTACTCCTTTTTATTCAGGCCCTCTCCTATTCATATTCCAGTCTCTTATTCATATGAATGCATGGTTGCTAGGATAATTTGGACCCTAGCAACCAAATTGATGAAATTGCAAACTGGGGAGCTGCTGAATAAAAAGCCAAATAACTCAAAAACCACTAATAATAATAAATGAAAACCAATTGCAAATGGTCTCAAAGGTGAAACCCCTTTAATGAGAATTGTAGCACGCTCCCTTAGTTGTCTTCCATAGTAAAGGGTTTTGTTTGTAAATTTCAGCTCTTAAAGATATATAGGGGGAATGTAATATGTTTCGCTAGAGCAGGGGTGTCCAAACTTTTTGGAACAAGGTCCAGATTTGGTCTGGTGAAAATGTGTGGGGGCCGACCATTCAGAATGGGCACAATGTTTTGGGGTAGTAACCCTTCTTGGGGTGGAAAAAGGTACAAGTGAATGTTTCTAACATAATGGGTAATGAGCATGCGCTTATTATACAGTTATATGGAACACTTGGGAATAATTATCTTTTAACTCCACCCATTATGTTGGAAACCTTCACTTGTACCTTTTTTTCACCCCAGGAAGGGTCACTACCCTGAAACATTGTGCACTTTCCTTTTGCTGCAATAGAAAAATATATAATCCTTGCACCTTCCTTATCTGGGTTGTCCAATTCTACTTTTGTTGATGCCAGAGTAGGAAGACGCTGCTAGCATTCCCACTTCTACAAGCTTGGTAGCCATGGTCACATATCTCTTCTTTACAAAGAAGAGGGTAAATCAAAACCGTTTGGGGTTAATAAGCAATAGCACAGTCCACCACAATTGTCTATATGAAAGTCCAGTAAACCATGTTTATAAACGTGTAATAACTGTAATTCAATCATTAGAACAGCCAGTAAGTAGCAGAAACCCAATTTTTATTACCAAATTATATTCTGTAGCAGTAGTCAGCCGCATATTTTTCTCACCTCCGGCGAGAACTAGCGCCTAATCCAGTGACATCATGAGCACAAGGTAACGTGCGGTTACATCACTGCGCTCAGTCTGCGCGGCAAGAAGATAGACGGCAATGCTCTATTGGGTGCCATTTTTTATCCGGACCTGTCCTTGAATGGGCGAATATTTGTTTAAGGCTGCGGGACAGTGTTAAATTGTAAACGGGCGGCAATTGGCCACGGGCTGGAGTTTGGACATGCCTGCGCTAGAGCGAAAAACCTGCTCAAAGACGCTTGTGAACGTTAGCGACCATGTTTGCATCTTTTTTGACTGATTAAAGTTTGCGAACAAATGGCTTTTGGGAACATTCATAGTGTATGTAATTAATTTTCGCGAACGCAAAGTCTTTTTAGCGACAAAATATTTAATGAAACTCCAGAGCAGGTGTTCGCGCTAAACCTTTGCTTAGCGAAAATGCGCAATGTAATATTGGTCAGCGACTGATTTTATATAGCAAGCAGTGCTAAACATTGGCAAAATCGCTATTTTAAATAACGCCTGCGACTTTTAATTACATTCCCCCCATAAAGTGCACAAGACATTTCACTAAGGTTAATCTTTGATTTCTATTTTCCTATTGTGGATTAATACAGTATTACAAGACTGTCCACCAATCAGGGTATGAACCTGCATAACACTTCTTTCTGGATTTCACTTGTTTGAAAGCCCCAAAAAGAAAGAGCAATACAAATATAACCTGACATTTTGCTTTCTAGGTGCTGGAGTTATTTATTCTACAAACTAGAGAGTATTTTAAGTATCACATTGGAGAGGGAAACCAATAAGAAAAAAATATAAGAAATGACAAATTCCAGGTTAATTTCGATTATATCCATCTATTAAATGCTAGAGATTACATTTAAAACTAAATGTCTCCTATAATCATATAGACTTGCAATCTTTGTTTTGGCCATATTTCAGATTATAGTAACAGTTGACATCATGGAATTAGGTCTCTAGAACCACTGGCATTTTTGTAGACAAATTAATTGATGTACAGACATGGGATCTGTTATCCAGAATGCTTGGGATCTGGGTTTTCCGGATAGCGGATCTTTCTGTACTTTGGATCTTCATGCCTTAAGTCTACTAGAAAATCATGTAAACATTAAAAATAGGGATGCACCGAATCCACGATTTTGGATTCGGCCGAACCCCACGAATCCTTCACAAAAGATTTGGCTAAATACCGAACGAATCCTAATTTGCATAAGCAAATATATCCTAATTTGCATATGCAAATTAGGGGCGGGAAGGGGAAAATGTTTTACTTCCTTGTTTTGTGACAAAAAGTCACGCAATTTCCCTCCCCTAATTTGCATATGCAAATTCGGATTCGGTTCGGCCTGGCAGAAGGATTTGGCCGAATCCAAACCCTGCTGAAAAAGGCTGAATCCCGTACCGAATCTTGGATTCGGTGCATCCCTAATTTAAAAAACCAATAGGCTGGTTTTGCTTCCAATTATATCTTAGTTTGGATCGAGTACTGTTTTGTTATCACAGAGAAAAATGAAATAAATTTTAATCATTTGGATTATTTGATTATAATGGAGTCTATGGGAGAAGGAGCTTTCTGGATAACAGATTTCCGGATAATGGATCCCTTACCTGTATTACATTTAAAAAATTGCAAATGTATTCTAATTTTTTTTTCAATAGTAACATGCTAGTAACATTTATGTAGAAGAAAGTAGGGCTAACATAATAAAAGCAGATAATGGGTAACTGAGCTGAAAGCTGACTTTGTGTTATTACAGTCCCCGCTTAGATTCCGCTTATTTCTAGGTGTAACTATATGCGTGTACAACAGGTGTGAGGAACTGAGTTGTGCACTGTGCATCTAATTCAGTATCTTTATGATCAGTATTCTAAATGTTTTGTTATTTATATTTGCAGGAAAACTAACAGGCATGAATGAAAGTTCAGCTGCTATTGATGTAAACTCTGCATGTTCCACACCTCAGATTATAGTCCAAAGATTTTTACAAGCTGCAAACCTTGGGGTCGTTCCCTCTGGCCAAAGCAACATTCACAGGTAAATTCTAATATATACTACATCTATGTAACTTTCTCTAGACGTTTCCCATCTTGCCTCTTCCTTTGGCAACTGGATACTGGACAAAATGTAATTATTCCGCCTAGGGATGCACCAAATCCACTATTTTGGATTCATCCGAACTCCCGAATCCTTCATGAAAGATTTGAGCGAATACCAAACTGAATCCTAATTTGCATATGCAAATTAGGGATGGGAAGGGGAAACCGTTTTTTACTACCTTGTTTTTTGACAAAAATTTCCCTTACACCCCTAATTTGCATATGCAAATTAGGATTCAGATTGGCCGGGAAGAAGGATTCGGCCGAATCCTGCTGAAAAAGCCCAAATCCTGGCTGTACCCCGAACCGAATCCTGGATTCAGTGCATCCCTAATTCACTAAAACTGCAATGGCGGTGCTGGTCCTCCGTTGGCCCAGCCAGGTCCCTTAGCAACAGCAATCGTTTGTAAACAGATCCACACACACGCAAGATTTTGCAGTCGGTGAGTTGACCCCTTTTATTATGCCACCAGGAATTCAACGTTTCAGACTGGCAACTTAATAAAGGGAATGTTAAAACTGGGGGTTTACACAGATCTATGTTTCGCCCTTTGGATCACCATCAGAAGAAACATTTGTACCCTCTGTGTTACCCAGTTTGCTCTGTGATGTTTCATCTGCTAGCTAATACATACCAATGATTATGGGCCCCATCAGGAGAGAACAAGAACTTGAAGCCCAGAAGGTCTAGGAAATAGTGTTTTTATGCAACAAGTGAGTGGAATGATGGCCATCCAGTGGTGTTCTTACTCCTGGGCAGGGAAGAAAGACAATAACTTAAACTAGCACTCACTAAAGGTCAGGTGTTTGTGGGGGAGGGCAAGGTTTCTGATGGCGGTCAAAACTTTTAAGCGTACAAAATAGAGGGAATTGATCAATGCACATTTCCTAGTATACTGTTTCACTAGTAATTTATGCAAGTTCCTTTATTTTCAAAAACAGGGATTTTTAGTTACAATTAGGGATGCACCGAATCCAGGATTCGGTTCGGGATTTGGCAAGGATTTGCATATGTAAATGTACATATGTAAATTAGGGCGGGTAAGGGAATCACGTGACTTTTCATCACAAAAGAAGACTTTTTTTCCACTTTTTCCCTTTCCTGACCCTAATTTGCATATGCAAATTAGGATTTGGTTCAGTATTCAGCCAATCTTTCACCGGGAATTCGGCCAAATCCCAAATAGAGTATTCAATGCATCCCTAGTTACAATATTATAAATTAGATGGCCGATGTAGAGTGATTTAGCACCTTTTGATGCCAAATGTTCTGCTAAAATACTAAACAGGGAAACTGAAGCTGCTGTTTGGTACTTGCGAGGTCGATAATTCGATTTTCAGTATACAGATAATCCCCATGGATAATGGCCATCTGTGTATTGGAAATCTAATTATGACTCGCAAGAACCAAACATGGAGTAGCTTCAGTATCTCAGTATAGCTCAAGAAATAAAAAAACATCAGCCTAGTGATAAAAAAAAGTTAATGAGCATGGGGTAAATTAGACAATAATTCAGAATGCTTTTAATGTTCTCTTGTTCTGTGCTGTACATAAAATAAAGTTATTTTTCTGACTTGTTTTAGTTCAGCAGTCTGTGGTCTGACCATGTTTTGGGTCACTGAGCCCTGCCCCCCCTCTCTCAATAGATTGTGATAACTTTATAATTACATACTTTAGGGGGCGATAGAAATATTGTAGAGTAGTGCATTTTATATGCATTTTTAATAGTTTTAAACATAGCTTGTGTAAAAAGTTTTCGGTTGCTGCACAGCAGTTTTTGGTAGCGATATAACAATATACATTTTTGGAGTGACTGAGCTCATGGGTACAAGTAGAGGATGTTTAATGGGACAAAATGGACAATGCTCCCAGCTGTGAGCTTGAAGGAGAAGGAAAGGCAAAAACTGCCCCAGCGTGTCCCTTTATCAGTTTGCCTAAAACATGTTATAGGCATTGGGGCATGCAGGCATGTAAATAATATATATAAATATGTAGTTATGTAATAAAAGTTTGCCCTGGTACAGTAATGTATAGCAGGTGGCATTTACTGATCACTTGTAACCATGGGTTAGTGAGCCTTGGCAGACTTAAGGCCCTTTATTTACATATGGGGCTAGTGTCTTACCACCCCACTGTATTTTAAATATCAAATGTATTTGTTCCATTTGAGAGAGTGAGAGTGTAAGAGCGGCAGAGCTCAGCGGTTTCTTTCACTAGTTATTTCAGACGGGGATGAATGATATACAGTAGGCAGAAAATGCTCTGCACTTGATGTCGGCTTGTCATCAATTTACTGGGGAAAAAATGCCTTCTCCTAATCTCTCAGTAGAGGGCAGCACTGCTATTGCATCCGAATCTGTGACAAACAGCAATGATTGAAATTTCCTGGAAAACAAGAACACCGTTAACTGTAGATGTATAGCAGGCCAAGGCGTCTCAGCTGAAGCCGGATCATCTAACTGGGAACAGGTTCTGTCTCATTTATTAAAAAATAATAATAACAAAAAAAAGGTGAAAGCTGGGCATTTGCTATTTTTCCCTGATTAATTGACACCAATTTCCAGAACGCTATTCTCCCATTTCCTTATATTCTGACTTATGAAAGAAACAGCTGCAAAATCGGATTCGATGGTTTATAGAGAATTTCTCTTACTTTTAAGACCAAATAAAATGCTGCTTTTAAGGGGGAGTGAGAATGAAAAGGAATGTGTCCTGTTATGCCTGACATTGAGAAATATAAGTATATTCTAATTTTAATATAAAGGGAACATACCAACCCACACTGCAATACCCCTTTACCATTGGATTCATTTTACAAATAATGAATGAAAAAGTAAATTCAGACCCTCATAAATGTCTTGCCAGGAAAAGGAATTGATATGGGAATTAAACTCAGGATTCCGCTGTTTCACGTGTTTAGGCATTTGTTCAGGTAATTTAGTTGATACAGAACAAGAGGAATTGCCTTATAATGACCATTCTTTTGCAAACCTCTTTGTCCCTACATATTTTCTAAGTGTCTGACTATAGAATTAGCAGTAAACCAAGTGCAAAGGAGGGCATTAACCATTCCTGCGGCATTATATAAAAGGTACTCTCGTTGCATTGGAACTAATGTGCATAATTTATTACATAAGACGTTTCATTAGCTGTTATATACACTTAATGGCTAAATAATGAAATCCGGTTAATGCTTATTAGACCCATGTAGGAGGACAGTCGTCAGCAGGCAGTCAGTTGGCTATCCATGGTGTAAAGCTTGCCTTTGGCACTCGTGTGCTGCTGGGAGTTGTAGTTTACAGCAGCTGGAGGGACACAACTTAACATATACAAAGGCAATAGTTTGTCTCGGGGGCTGCTGATGCCACTGACAAGTTTACATTTTCCCACCCTGCTTCTTATTTGTGTCCCTGTATTGTGGCGGAATGATGGTGGTCCTGTATTTTCTTGCACATTTGTCAACTCTTGGCTAATTATTTCTATACGGCTAAGGCAGGGCACTGTATTGCCTCAACCGCTTTGTCGCTAATAGGATTCTGTCTGCTTCAGCAGGCAGTAATTGAAGGCTTCATGTTGAGAGACCAAATTTTAGCCGTATTAGTCCATTGTCACAGCTTCTGGCAACCACCAGAACATATTGAGGGGAGAGAGAGAAAAAAAGTAATTAGCCTGAGAAGAGGGAAAGCACCAGCCGGGAGAAATTGCTTATAAAGGGGGTTCTCACTGTCACAATCCCACTATCCTTATTTAATTCTCTGAGAACTTTCAGTATTATTTCCAGCGCTTGGTGCTCAATATAAAGCCAGGGATTAAAGATGAAACTAACAGCAAATATCCCAGCACCATCATATCTAGACTCACAATAAATGTCCCCTTTAGCTTTCTTATAATTGGATGCATCGAATGCATCATCTCCAGTGCACTTTATTATTGATCCCCCCCCCAACCAAATTCTAACAATAAATGATTGACATAAAACGTGATCATGTTCAGCTGTTTCTATGGAGCCATCACCCATGTTCTACTCATGGCATGATAATGGGATGTGTGTCTGTCCAGCTGAACCAGTAAGACCACCAGAAATTGATGAGTTGATGGGAATCATGATTATGTGGCTGTATAAAATCCATGTGGCAGCAGTTCTGCATAATGTGCCTGAAGCAAGAGTCGCTGTAAGTTAAAGTAAGATAAAAAAACATTAATTCATATACAGTGTACGTTATGGGATTTTAAGGAGATTTTAGGAAAATTAATTTAAAAAAAACCATTTATATAATGTTGGGGACCTGGGGTTTATTGAAAGGGTTGGATAGTGGGAGGCATGTGCAACCTGCAACCCTCATAAACCTACATTATATTTTCTTTGTATATCAACCAATAAACCAGGGCCCCTGTAATACCCAATTCAACTGAAATGTCGTCTTTTCCCTAATGCCCCCAAAGAGGAGAGCCCTGATCAGCAATATGTTGATGTTATAAAGTATTTTTGGATAAATAAAGAACAGGAAATGGTGCAAAAGGCAATGATTCACTTTAGGCAAATCCTAAGGCTTCCATGTTTGTGAAGTTCTAATAATGAGCTAATTATGATTAATGCTGGCACTATACATGAATGATTTAGCCTCTGTGCAAACACATGTCCCATTTATGCCTGGAACTGCTCTTCCATGTTATTTACTCTACCCACTCCCAGCAAACCTGCAGAGAAAGTGATCTATACCAGCTCCTAGTTGTATTGGTGTTCTGTCTTATGGTACCAACACTGGGCACTGATAGGTGCCATGGCAACCCCAGACAATTAAATTTAAAAAAAATCAGTGTCTGTTTTATGATCGATCCCCAGTATACCAACAGCCAAATGTATTAGCCGAGTGCTATAGGTTGGTCCTTGATTTCTTCTTTTGTAACATTATCCCTACACCTGTGATATTTATATTGCACAATGTAGGCAAGAGTGATGTTTTTTCATTAAATATATGTGTAAAATCTTTGCTTCTTGGTATTGAAAAGGAGACTGTAGTGATCTGTTCCCATATATGTATAATATATATTCAGAGAGAAGGAGATAGATAGATGGACGGACGGATAGACAGACTGATAGATTAGATAGATAGATAGATAGATAGATAGATAGATAGATAGATAGATAGATAGATAGATAGATAGATAGATAGATACGATAGATACGATAGATACGATAGATACGATAGATACGATAGATAGATAGATAGATAGATACGATAGAGAGAGAGATAGATACATAGATAGATAGATACGATAGATAGAGAGAGAGATAGATACGATAGATAGATACGATAGATAGATAGAGAGAGAGATACGATAGAGAGAGAGAGAGAGGGAGAGAGATATGATAGATAGAGAGAGATTGATACATAGATACGATAGAGAGAGATAGATATAGATAGATACGATAGATAGATACGATAGATACGATAGATACGATAGATAGATAGATACGATAGAGAGAGAGAGAGATAGATACGATAGATACGATAGAGAGAGAGAGATAGATACGATAGATAGATACGATAGAGAGAGAGAGAGAGATACGATAGATACGATAGAGAGAGAGAGAGAGGGAGAGAGAGATATGATAGATAGATACGATAGATAGATACGATAGATAGAGAGAGATAGATACATAGATAGATACGATAGAGATAGATAGATATAGATAGATAGATACGATAGATACGATAGAGAGATAGATAGATAGAGATAGATACGATAGAGAGAGATACGATAGATAGATAGATACGATAGAGAGAGAGAGAGAGATACGATAGATAGATACGATAGATATAGAGAGAGAGATAGATACGATAGATAGAGAGAGAGAGAGATACGATAGATAGATACGATAGATAGAGAGGGAGAGAGAGAGAGAGAGAGAGATACGATAGAGAGAGAGAGAGAGATACGATAGATAGATACGATAGATAGATACGATAGATAGATACGATAGATAGATACGATAGATAGATAGATACGATAGATAGAGAGAGAGAGAGAGATACAATAGAGAGAGAGAGAGATACAATAGAGAGAGAGAGAGATACGATAGATAGATAGATACGATAGATAGAGAGAGAGAGAGAGAGACACGATAGAGAGAGAGAGAGAGATAGATACGATAGATACCATAGATAGATACGATAGATAGAGAGAGAGATAGATACGATAGATAGATACGATAGATAGACACGATAGATAGATACGATAGATAGATAGATAGATACGATAGAGAGAGAGAGAGAGAGAGATACGATAGATAGATAGATACGATAGATAGATAGATAGATACGATAGATAGATAGATACGATAGATAGATAGATACGATAGATAGATAGATAGATAGATAGATAGATACGATAGAGAGAGAGAGAGATACGATAGATAGATACGATAGATAGAGAGAGAGAGAGAGACACAATAGAGAGAGAGAGAGATAGATACCATAGATACCATAGATAGATACGATAGATAGATACGATAGATAGAGAGAGATAGATACGATAGATAGATACGATAGATAGATACGATAGATAGATAGATAGATAGATAGATAGATAGATAGATAGATACGATAGATAGAGAGAGAGAGACACGATAGAGAGAGAGAGAGAGAGAGAGAGAGATAGATACGATAGATAGATACGATAGATAGAGAGAGACACGATAGAGAGAGAGATAGATACCATAGATACCATAGATAGATACGATAGATAGATACAATAGATAGATACGATAGATAGATACAGATAGATAGATACGATAGATAGATAGGATAGATAGATAGATACGATAGAGAGAGAGAGAGAGAGAGATACGATAGATAGATAGATACGATAGATAGAGAGAGAGAGAGATACGATAGAGAGAGAGATACGATAGAGAGAGAGATACGATAGAGAGAGAGATACGATAGAGAGAGAGATACGATAGAGAGAGAGAGATAGATACGATAGATAGATAGATACGATAGATACGATAGATACGATAGATAGATAGATAGATACGATAGATAGATAGATAGATACGATAGATAGATAGAGAGAGATAGATACGATAGATAGATAGATAGATACGATAGATAGATAGATAGAGAGAGATAGATACGATAGATAGATAGATAGATAGATACGATAGAGAGAGAGAGTGAGATACGATAGATAGATAGATACGATAGAGAGAGAGAGAGAGATACGATAGATAGATACGATAGATAGAAACATGATCGATTGATACATGATAGATAGACAGACAGACAGACAGACAGATACGATAGATACGATAGATTGATGATAGATAGATGACAGGCAGACAGACAGACAGACAGATAGATAGATATGCGTATGCGATACAGGTATGGGATCCATTATATGGAAACCCTTTTTTTTAATTTGTTAATATACAAACGGAAAAAAAAAACACAAACACAAATTAAACTTTGAAATCGCTAAGTCTAAGAATTAACTCACCGAAACTCCGCTTGCGCTGCGACTGGGCGACAATCCATTGTGTGGCGCTAGATTTCTTCTCCCTGACTATCTCCTATAAGGAAGGCAGGGAGGATAAATCGAGTGCCGCACGATGGATTGTCACAGTGTTGCCTTTTCTGAAGAGCAGCGCAGTTGGAGTTTCGGTAAGTTATTTCTTAATAAAGACTTAGCGATTTCAAGGTTTAATTTGTCTTTGTGGGTTTTTTTTCTGTTGTATACAAAAATTGATGTTACTGGTCCTTTAAGAAATAAATATCTGCCCCTTCCATTTAAAAATAAAAACAACAACCTGCAGAACAGATATGTCTTTTAAGGATAAATGCAATCAAATCTAATATCAAAATTTAATATCATGTGTCAGTTTTGACGTGTTAATGGGCGTTGTTGGCGCTAATAGTGTGGGTTTCCAAGTAATTTCACTAAGGATAATATTATTTTATTTGCTGTGTCTTGTTTGCAAAATATCCGCCGTACGTCGCAAAGTTTAAAGGGAAAAAAAAGTCTCTGTGCGGTAAAATAAATATTGATTTCCTTCTGCTTATAAAATAGTACAACCATTATTGTAGATAAACTGGTTAACAAGATTTAAATTACTTGTTATGCTTTTCCCTAACTAGTGTAATGTGTTAAGAGGTTTTGATGTGATTAGAAAAAAAGAAAAAAAGAAATTACTTCTCATTTAAAGCGAATCTGTTTCCTGCTTAAGTGGCTAATATTTTAATTAAGTCTAGTGTGAAGGTTTTTTTTTTTTTTGAGTATCTTCAATAAACTCCCTCTTTTATGTTGATGGTAATTAAAGAGATCCCGGCAGACCGCAGTATGTGCTTTGCAAAGCCCATGCTAATTGTTCCACATGAGGCACTGACCAGTTGGCTATTTGCTATTGAAGCCGAGCCGTTTTCCTGCATTGTGAGCCGTTGTCAGGGCTAACCGAGTCCTATTGTGGCTGAAGATGTTTCACAAATTGAGGCAGATGGCTCCGATTGAGACACGTGTCATTCAGAAAAGGGATAGGAGATTGGCCTCCAGTTGGGGTTGAAGAAGGTCACAGACCTGCTCCCGTACTTGTTAGTGTTTTCAAAAGGCCATGTGCAGCAACTTCATTGTTCTGAAGTTAGTGTGTGTGAAGGATGGAGGGGGGCTTCCACTTTGCATTGCCTATGAGGAGTTGCCTTGGCCCCCTTTCAATCAGTTCTTGCTGCGCTTGCAGAATGAATTAACAGGATTGACAGAAGTCCTTTGTACCCAAAATGGCCTGTTCAGTCAATTGGGAGCACACAAATGGACAGTTGGGCCTCTAATTGCATGTAATTGGTGGGATTTCCGTGTCGTGGAATTTTACAACATTGACCGTCTCTGTCCTGGGTCGTTAACGTTCACTGCCATAGACGCACTCAGTGTCCGGCATTTGCAGAACCCTCAATGAAGTTGGTGGAGTCGTTTATTTTATTTATTTAGAGATCCGCTACATTAGCCTTGTGCTGCTGTTGCTTATTTAGCAGCTCGGTGCCTATTTAAACACGCGTGTACGTGCGGGTGCTGTTGGTTGTAACACGCTGGTTTAGTCAATATTCCAGTGGCGGTGTACAAAAAGGCACCGAATTCGCTCGTGCCTACTGATTCTCGTCATCATTTGCTGTAGAAGAGGAACCATGTTTCTCTGCAATCAACTCTACCTCACCCCTCTCGTGTTTTTTTTTTTTTTCCATTTTATAGATTTGCGGCTAAAACTGTGCACAGTGGGTCGTTGATGCTCGTCACAGTGGAGCTGAAGGAAAGCTCGACGGCACAGCTCATCATAAACACAGAGAAAACGGTGATTGGCTCTATTCTGCTGCGGGAGCTGAAGCCTGTCCTGTCCCAGGGGTAACCAGCTTACATCTGGACTTCAGAGTCTGGCACAAAACAAAAGTGCTTGGCATCTACTGCCGCTGCCTTTCATTTATAATAATAGCTCTTCCATCTGCCAGCAGTGGGGAGAATACACTCTGGACAATCTTGTCTCCTGCTTTAGAATGTTAGTATCTATCATGTATGCAAGCGCTAGTGATAGTTCTGCTTGCTAACCAAAAATCAGATGGTTCTCTGTCCGGGGCCTCTGCCAATTTGCCTTTTGGAACATTGCCTTGTTATAGGAACGTTCTATTTCAGTGTGTGTGTGGGGAGGGGGAGACAATGTAAATATTCAGGAAATATAAACTACGGCTTTCAACCAGGGGAAATAAAATCCAATTCACATTCTTTAAAGCCACGGGCCCACATTGCTCTTTCCCGTCCCGAGACTAAAATGAAAGGCTTGGCAAGAGGCGGCCGGATGGCATCCAGTTCTTCATTCTTCTCTTAAAAATGTCTGCACTTCTGATGATTATATTTGTCTGAAATCATTGTTCAGTGTTTTTGTTCAGGTATTTCAATAAATTTGCTATCAAACAGGCGGCTGGGTGCATTATTTCTCAAAGCTGCAGATTTCATATTGCCGACGCTTGTTTTGCAGTTCAGCGAAGGAAGAAAATACTATTGTATGTTCCCTGAAACAGGAGCCCATACTTATTTATGAAACTGTACGTATTAAAGGTTTAAAATATCAAAGAAAATACAAGGAGTTCGGGGATGACCCACACAAACTGTCACAAACACATAAAGGCTGTTTCCCTGCGGCAAGAAATGGATAATAATGGCAAAAATCGACACCAGGGGTATAATGTTAGGAACCAGGCTTTTTTCTTCCTTGAGTGCCAAGAATAGAAATTTGCTGCCCTCTAGCTATGGCAAACATCAGGGAATGCTTTGTGTTGTAGTTCCCTGCAAACTGATTGATCTGTAAGTCTATTCGTGCATAACTGGCAAAAATATTGCTATGATTTGCCTAAAAAATTGCTGTAGTAGTTTGTATGCACTGTAATAAATAATTCCATATACGATTTCTTATAAAGGTATGGGAACTGTTATCCAGAGTGCTTCTTTCTGGAGAAGGGGGCTTTCCGTAATTTGGATCACCATACCTTATGTCTACTAAAAAAAACATTTAAAAGAGAACTAAAGCTTAGCTAAAGAAGTAGCTATAAATGTTGTACATTATGTTTTGGGTTTCTGTACCAGCCCAAGACAACCACAGCCCTTTAGCAGTAAAGATCTGTGTCTCCAAAGATGCCCCAGTAGCTCCCCATCTCCTTTTCTGCTGATTCACTGCACATGCTCTGTGCTGCTGTCACTTACTGAGCTTAGGGACCCACTCACAATATACAGTACACATAGAATAGAAATGTCACAATATAAGGCTGATTAGTAATTAATACAGATAATTACTACATGGCAGCACAGAAACCAGTGCAATTAGCATCACAATTTAATAATCAGCAAACCTGTAGCATCATCTTATATTACAGGGGAAGCTCATTTTCTGCTTGATAATTAGTGACGACCCCTAAGCTTAGCTTCTCAACAGCTGCTCAGAGCCCACTGAGCATGTGAGTGTCACAGACACTTTCCAAGATGGTGACCCCCTGTGACAAGTCTGAAGTCCTGGATCATTGCTGCTATTGACAAGCTGAAACTTTAAGCTGGTGCAATAAGTTCAGTGTATAAAATATGGCATTTTAACTATATTATTTTTTATGGTTTAGTTCTGCTTTAAACATTTATAAAACCCAAAGGTTTTTTTTAACCACAAATAAAAATTAATTATATCTTAGTTGGGATCAAGAACAAGGTACTGTTTTATTATTACACAGAAAAAGAAAACTGGAGTCTATAGGAGATGGCTTTACTGTAATTTAGAATTTTCTGGATAACAGGTTTCCAGATAATGAATTCAATACCTGCTTTTTTTTAAATCTTGTCTACAACCTACTAAAATGGGCAAATTATATATGAAAGAAATCCGGTTGGTATATTTTGACATTTTTTGGTTTTTGCCAACACAATGGAACAAATGTGCAAATGTATTGGATTAAAAGAATATTATGAGAAGTTTACTTCGTGTGAACTATCCCTTTGGATGTGGAAATAGGAATATTTGTTCGTGCCCATTCCACTGGCCCATTGTGAAGGCAAATTTAGGGGCTAATGGATGCAGAAAGAGTGCAGTAATAATATCCAGAAAGGAAAAATATGCAGAAGCCCTTTGATTAATGACTCTGTTCTAGACTGGGAAGTCAAAATCAGCTTATTGTATCAAAGCTAATTAGTAAACTAAATCCAGATACACGATTCTTTACCTACTGTTTGGTACCCAAAACTGGGTCCCGGTGCTGTTTGAGTTTTTTCCCCCGAGATGCTCCTGAATACAGTCTCGTTCAATGGAATACAAGCTACATAAGTGGATAGAAACTGTTTCTTGGGTTGTGAGGCTGTTCCTCTGTTTTTAAAGAAAATACTATAAAAGAGATTTCATGCGGTAGCCTCCCTGGCTATTCTGGAGTATAAGCGTAGGCTAAACACATGCATGACTTTACGGACTCCTATATCACTTTATATATAATTATACTTGCAGCCCAGCGCCTAAATCTTTGCCCACACTGTAACTAGAAATCAGCATCAACATGAACTAGTTACGTCACCCAAGGGCGAGGGAAAGAAGCAATTGAGAAGCGAGGGCTTCTCTTGGAGAAGAACAACTAAATACTGTACCACAATTCTGTCCTGCTTCCATCTAGTGGGCCTGTTACTTACAATACTACATGTTTGGGGGCCAGATTATAATAAGATTTTAATGTCACCCAAAGAGAATGGAGCTCTGCAGCAGTCTTGAGGCCATAAAATCTTTTAGGGTGCATTATCCAGCCTATTGGCCTCCAGATTGAGCCACAGAGAACCTCAACATGAACAACAAGGTTATTAATCCCTTGTGTCTATTCAATTGTATCTCCAGCTCTACATAAATCTACTGTATCTTCATAATATTATAGTATGACCACGTGTCGCCTAACTATATAGCAGCTGAATATACACCTTTGGGTGCAATATATTTAGTAACCTACAAACAAAAATGTACAAAACTCCAAAACCTGCTGTCCTGAAAAGTCCTAAACGTAACATGAAAAGTTAGGGAACCTTCTGTGCTTTCTGATTGCCATTAATTGTGGTTTGTTCGCTATGAACTAATGAAGGGAAAATTGTCATTTAATTAGGATTCCGAGCTGAGTTGTGTGTATATGTTACACTGTTCCCACATCAGGGAGTTGGTGCAGTACAGCTGCTCTGCTTGATTTCCAGTGCTGTGACTGTGGCTGGCCATAAATAAATCCTCTTATATTGTTATTATGAACACCTGTTAGATCATCTGTCAGCAAAGCAATGTTCACATTTGTCCCAGCATGGTGCGTATTCTGCCTCTCTCCATTTCCACCAGACATGGCATTCGCCAGCAGATCACTATTAGCCCAACGTAATTGCTCCTATCCACCCAGGCTTACAACTTGCAGGTAACATTTGTCTACTTGACCAAATTTCAGAAAAAAAGAAGTTATGTGCAATAAGGGTATATTATTGTCATCATTTGCTGCTTGGCTTTCCTATGTACCAAAGTCATCGCAGTCTTCCCAGTTTTGTTCCTTTATAATGGGGCCCCAGCCTTAATGCATTTCTTGGGCCCCAGCACCAAGACCATCAATAGGTCTTACAGAAGTAGACGTTATTGGTTTGGGTGCATCTATTTTGTGCTAACAGCCCAGCGCTGGTTTGAGGGAAAGAGCCATTTGTCCTGGGCCCTAGCACCAAGTCCACCATGAGTTAAAGCTGGTAGCAATGTCTTTTTGTCTCCTTATATTGGGCCTCAGCCTTAATACATCAAGACCACCATGACGAAGAGCTGGAAACAATTATTTTTCTCTCTCCTTAAACAGGTATTTTTCCGGATAATGGATCTTTCTGTAATTTGGATCTTCATACCATAAGTCTACTAGAAAATCATGTAAACATTAAATAAACCCAATAGGCTGATTTGCTCCCAATGAGGATTAATTATATCTTAGTTTGGATCAAGTACAAGGTACTGTTTTATTATTACAGAGAAAAAGGAAATCATCCTTAAAAATTTGGATTATTTGAATAAAATGGAATCTATGGGAGACGGCCTCTCCATAATTCGGAGCTTTCTGGATAACGGGTTTCCAGATAACAGATCCCATACCTGTACTGGAACCTCAGAATTGTGCATTTCTGGCACCCCTGTCCTATAACTCTATCCCTGTAGTATCCCCTTCTGAAAAACAAGATTTCATGGGGTCTTTTTGTGAGCTAAGAGCAGAAAACTCGCCAAGACAGTGTAAGGACATTCCTTTGTCTCCTACATTTACTTTACTTGTATCTAATTGAACACACCAATTAGACTGATGAAAGCATTAAACTAGTCAATGAGCTGCCGTAATTCTTTGCACATAAAGATGCCTGTGTGGTGTATATGTGGCACATTGGAGGTAGATTTATGGGAATAACTCCATGTTTATATGTGTTACGCTTTTCACTCAATGTCTCCTGCTGCAGGTTATACTCTATCATTGTAATGGCTAAGGATGTCAGAAGTTTGGCAGAAGAGAACTACAACTACCCGTTTTCCCTGAATTGTACAAAGCTATTGGCTGGGAGTTGTAAGTAGTAAATAAAACTTGGTTTTTACAAATGCAACCATTATTTGAAAAACAGCAATTCTAGTGCCCCTAACTTTAATTAATTAAAACTGATTTGCCACCAATTTATTTGGTGCTGTAATAACACTGGAAATCTCACCTTAGACCAGTGATCCCCAACCAGTAACTCGTGAGCAACATATTACTCTCCAACCCATTGGATATTGCTCCCATTAGCCTCAAAGCAGGTGATTATTTTTGAATTCCGGGCTTGAAGGCAAGTTTTGGTTGTATAAAAAACAGATGCACTGCCAAACAGAGCCTCCCACAGGCTACCAGTCCACATAGGGGCTACCAATAGCCAATCACAACCCTTATTTGTCACCACTCAGGAACTTGTGTTGCTCTCCAACTCTTTTTACATCTGATTGTTGCAAAAAAAGGTGAAAAAGGTTGGGGATCCCGGCCTTAGACAATGCACAAGAATATTTTCAGGTCAAAATAGCCAATGCTGGTGTTTTTCCAATTGGCAGGAATGATTCGTCAACAACGGGAGCAGATCTAGTAAAATTCACCAATTAAAATCTTTTTTTTCTTGCTAGATGTCGCTCTTAAAGAAAAGCATCATTCATCGTGTCAGCTTTCTTACTGATCATTTTATCAATCTCAAAAATATTTAAGTGAAAAAAAATTCAAAAATATTGAAGTGAAAATTTCCTATTGAGAATTATAATAACAAAAATCACACTCTTTCCTACGTGGAATAGTTTGGCTGAAACACACAATGTCCCTCTTGGATTGAATGTGTGTCGACAGATTTCAGATTGAGATTTTGAGATTTCTTTTATTTTGAGAAAATATCTTGACAATACTTGATAATATGAAAGGACTTGCCAATTTTTTTTGGTTCTAAAAAACAGCAGAGGGCAGATTTACTAACCCGCGAAAATTCACCAGCGTCCACTTCGCACCCATCGCAACGCTTCGCCAGGTTAAAAGTCGCCCAGACACCACTAATTCAATAAAATGCGGAGTTTCGTCCTTGTCGCCGAATTCTGGCAAATTTTCGCTAGCGTTACTTCGGCAATGTGAGCAATTCAAAGCGAAGATGCGCTAGCGTTCAATTCTGCCTGGCACAAATTTGCTAGAGGTCTTGTGCTCAGGTTAATTTGCATATGGCAGGAAATTTAAAGTTGTATATGTTACATGTTGCAGCAAATACATTACATTTCCACTGTTAATTACACAAGTCCAGGGAACCTTAATAAAGACAATAGAGTTGTTATAATGCGCTACACATGAGCCCACTGTATAGTTAATGTTCCATATGTTAGAAAATGTATGGGGGAACCCGGTTACCCCCCAAAAAAATTTTTAGGACTTTTGCAGGCCATCACTCTGAAAAAAGGAAAAGGCGCCAGCGTTTTTTGGACTTGATGCATTTTCCACTCACAGAATATAAGGTAAGTGACAGAAGATTGAGGAAGATCTAACCACTATATGCCAGTGGCGTAACTATTGGGCCAGGGCCTGCACCCCCTCAGGGCCCCCCGGCAGCTCGCGCGACGCTGACTGTGGCAGAATTCAAGGCGGTTCCAGGCGCACGAAGGGGGGCGGGGGGCCCGGCTGCACGTCCCGTGCCAGGGCCTGCCCCCCTCTAGTAACGTTACTGTTTAATGCAATTAGCCTGGTTGGAGGTGGCGAAGGCAACTCTGGCAAAAGAGGTAACGTTCAGTAAAATCCGCATTTTAGTGAATTTGCGGAGTCCGTTCACTAGAGTGAAAAGTCACCTGGCGATAGAGTGCGAATGACTGCTATCGACGATCTCTTTCACTAGCGAATTGGCGCCTATGCCCGTTAGTAAATCAGCAATGTCCCTGCGTATGGCAAGACTGGCGAAAAGTCGCTAGCGTTAGCCACTTCGCCCCTTTAGTAAATCTGCCCCCAGGAATTTGAAAAATTGATTGAAACAATAACATTGCCAATTTGCCATTTTTTTTCTTTGAATTTGAACATCTGCCCCCATGTTTTGTGCAGAATGACAATGTCCACAATTGCTGTGCGCCAAAACTGAAAACCCCAGGTCCCGAGCATTCTGAATAAGGGATCTTTCTGTAATTTGGATATCCATACCGCTAAAATAAATCACTTAAACCCAATAGGATTATTTTGCCTCCAATGAGGATTAATTATTAGGGATGCACCGAATCCAGGATTCGGTTCGGGATTCGGCCAGGATTCGGCCTTTTTCAGCAGGATTCAGATTCGGCCGAATCCTTGTGCCTGGCTGAACGGGATCCGAATCCTAATTTGCATATATAAATTAGGGGCGTGTAGAGAAATCACATGACTTAACGTCACAAAAGAAGAATTTTTTCCATTTTTTCCTTTCCTGCCCCTAATTTGCATATGCAATGGAAATGCAAAAAAGGAAATAATTTTGGATTATTTGGATAAAAAGTCTATGGGAGACAGCCTATCCATAATTCTGAGCTTTCTGGATAACAGATTTCTGGCTAATGGATCCCATATCTGTATATAAAAATTAGGTGCATACAGGCCCGGATTTGTGAAAAGGCCACCTAGGCCCGGGCCTAGGGCAGCAGGATTTTAGGGGGGCGGCATGCTGCCCAACCACACCCACCTTGGTTCAAAAACACTGGGGATGCGCTGGAGATACAATAATTTTTTAAATCCCCATTTCTCCGGTCCAGATGATGAAAATTTGCTCGAATAAAGGGGAGGGGACAGGGGCGACAAACGGCAATGGGCCTAGGGGCGCCCACTATGTAAATCTGGCCCTGGGTGCATATGCAAATTAGGGTTCAGATTCGGTTCGGTATTCGGCCGAATCATTAACCAATGCTTTGGGGATTCGGCCGAATCCCAAAAAGTGGATTCAGTGCATCCCTATTAATTATATCTTAGATGGAATCAAGTACAAGGTCATTTTTCGTTATTCCAGAGAAAAAGAAAATCATTTTCAAAAATGTTCAGTTATTCAAATATATATCCAGCATTTTAGGCATGATTCTTCAAATTAGGGGTTTGAACACGCTAAAGGATCTTTTTTTTTTCTTTAAAATCCATGAATTATTTCCACTGTTTTTTAGCTCCTGGAGGAATAAAACATACTATAATTTGGGCTTCCGCTCTTGAAGAGGTTAAGCCGACAAAAACTTGCTTCAGTGTCCCTGCATTTTTTATCAGAGATTTGTGCTGTAGGAATGGGCTGGAATTTCCATAAGTTCTGTGCTCATTGCTTGGCAGTATGATGAAGCATTGGATGGTAATGCAGTCCCCTGGCAAAATAAAAAAGTGAGCGTAAAAGCTGAAGGAACCGGGCAATTGAAGGCTTTATCGTTGACATTATACTTCTGAGTTGGTTCTAATTCAACTTACATTTTCCGTGGCCATTATGTAGCTCATAAATTCAATAAAATGTTTTACTGTTCCTATAAAAGATGACAGGAGGGGGGTTTTATGTTGTAAGTTTAGTCAGTCGCTCCCTGTGTTATATGAGATTTGTCTGACCATTATGCCATTAAAGCACACAGCTCTGCAGGGCTCAAATCCTCCATTACTTTAGGTTACCATAGCATTTTAGGCAGTACTTAATGTACTTTCTATTGTTAGAACTCTCTGTACAACATTGTTTCTCTTCAGTTTCACAACATTCCTATTTGCTTCTCATACCCACTTGATATATATATAATGAATGCTGTGCCCATTATTGAAATTTCTAAGGCTATCAGGCGCCCCACTATTTTTTATTAGGAATACACCAAATTCATTGGGATTCCAATTTGGCTAAATCTAGCATTTTAGCAATATTCTTCCAAATACTACCCATGTTCAAAAGACCCAAGACTTTAAAGCTCCGTACAAATGAATGGGACAACGTGATGATCATGATGATGACATGTTTAATAGGGATACACTGATTCCAGGATTCGTTTCAGGGTTTGGCCCTTTTCAGCTGAATTCGGAATCAGGCCGAATCCAAGTTCCTGTCTGATCCGAATCCTTCAGCCAGTATTCAGTTCAATATTCGGTTGAATCTTTCATGGAGGTTTTGGGATTCAGCCAAATAACAAAATAGTGCATTTAGAGCATCCCTAATTTTTATATACAGATATGGCATCCATTAGCCAGAAATCTGTTATCCAGAAATCTCAGAATTATGGAAAGGCCGTCTCCCATAGACCTTTTTTCCAAATAATCCAAAATGATTTCCTTTTTCTCTGTAATAATAAAACATTACCTTGTACTTGATCCAAACTAAAATATAATTAATCCTTATTGGAAGCAAAACCAGCCTATTGGGTTTATCTAATGTTTACATGATTTTTTAGTAGACATGATATGACAATCCAAACTACAAACAGGTTCATTATCCTGAATAACCCAGGTTCATAGCATTCTGGATAACATGTCCCGTACCTATATTTCTCAAATCTGATTATACAGGTTACAGTTCAGATTTGGCTTGGGATTCATCCCACTGACTCTAACAATTATGGATTGAGTGTTCTCCTAGTCTTTATACAAGTAAATGAATTGATGGGTGCGTTACAGGCATCTAATAGTTTGGGTATTGAATTCTTATTGATTGGTATAAGGCCTCTGGCACTCATAGAAACTTTAGGACCTAACACAACTGTATTTTTTCCTACTTTCTCATTGTTGCCTATGAACTACAAGAATATTCCATGACAATATTTTCTAAAATAATTCATACCCCAAAAAAAAGATTCTTGTGTGCATTTTTATGTCAAAATTCTGTGATAATAAGGCCCGAATTTGCGGAAAGGCCATCGAGGCCCGGACCTAGGGCGGCAAGATTTTTGGGGGCGGCATGCTGCCCACCACACCCACATTGGTTCAGAAACACTGGGGATGCGCAGAAGATACAATCGTTTTTTTTAAATTACATGTTCCCCAATCCCCATTGCTCCAGTCCCAATGACAAAAATTCGAGCGAATAAAAGGGAGGGGACAGGGGTGACGAACAACAACAGGCCTAGGACTGCCCTCTATGTAAATCTGGCCCTGGTGATAATTACTAGCGTTGGCATTTTCTCACATTTGTCATTGGAGCCAATTTTGAGTGTTTTTTTTTTCTAAATTTTGAAATTGGAAAAGACCCAGCAAGCACAATTCATAAAACTAATTGACAAACTGTCGTGGGATTGTAGGCAGGGGTGTAACCACAGAGGAAGCAGAGCAGGGGGCTCAGAAGGTCCTAGGAAGTCACTGAATAATGAGCAATTTCTATATATAACTTGGTAAAATAGGTCAACTTACCAATGCTTTGGGGCCCATCATTGAATTTGCAGTGGGGCCCAGTAACATCTAGTTACACCACTGTCCATAGACTTTGGCTTTATGCAATTATACAGATGCCAGGACTGAAAGTTACTAATTACATCATTATATTTAATATCAAGGATTATTACTACTTATATAGAGATAAGCCACTTCCCTGCCATAGATCATAGAATCTACAACACTGCCAGCAATGTAAACTAAATCATTCCACTCCCCCCTCCTGCGCATTTGAAATGTCAAAAATGGCGATGAAACTTAAACTGCATGTTAATTCTGCTTACTATACCCCACAAAGATCCCATTATATTGGTAGCTGTTAGATAAAATGGTGTTAGATAACAAATAGCTCATAGTGGGAGTCATACAAAGTAAGCAGACATGTAATTCCTATATATATATATTTATATATATATATATGTATCAGGGCCTTAAGGTCACAACCAATACCAACATTGTCTCGCACCTTCAGTATTTTCAAATATTGTGTAAAGCTTTGGTGTTATCTATACACTGGAGAAGAGGCGCTTAAGGGGTGATATGATAACTATGTATAAATATATAAGGGGATCATATAATAATCTCTCTAATGCTTTATTTACCAGTAGGTCTTTCCAGCTGACACGAGGTCACCCATTCCGATTAGTAGAAAAGAGGTTCCGCCTAAATATTCGTAAGGGTTTTGTTACAGTGAGAGCTGTGAAGATGTGGAATTCTCTCCCTGAATCAGTTGTACAGGCTGATACATTAGATAGCTTTAAGAAGGGGTTGGATGGTGTTTAGCAAGTGAGGGAATACAGGGTTATGGGAGATAGCTCATAGTCCAAGTTGATCCAGGGACTAGTCCGATTGCCATTTTGGAATCAGGAAGGAATTTTTCCCCCCCTGAGGCAAATTGGAGAGGCTTCAGATGGGTTTTTTTTGCCTTCCTCTGGATCAACTGGCAGTTGGGCAGATTAAAAAAGAGCTTGATAGCTGTGTTTCTTTTTTCAACCTAACTTGTTACTAAAGAGATACTTCTTTTCATACAGTAAGCCCCTAAATAAATAGATAAATCTAACAACACGATTGGCATTTCATTTATTCTTTAGTTGGTTAAAAAAAACTGCCCTTTTCCCTTCTTCAATTGAGATGTATGTATTTAGCCCCGAGTCCTTACCGTAGGTCAAGGGTAATTTTCCTGCAGTAGGGTAGGGCACTCAGGTCAAAGGCCAAGGTGTTGTTTATCTTCTCTGCTCTTGATCTCATGTGGCAAGTGGGGTCACTGCATCTTTTTTCTTTACTCATGAGACTAAATAGGATTGTGTCACAGGGAGGTTCCTCCTTTGGCTGCAGAGACCTGCAATTATTTCAATTGGAACCTACCTAAGGATCTCATGTCATATTATTGAGTTATAATTCCAGTCTCTTCAAATCCAATGCATGGTTGCTAGGGTAATTTGGACACTAGCAACCAGATTGCGAACTGGAGAGCTGCAGAATAGAAAACAAAATAACTCAAAAACCACAAATAATAAAACATGAAAACCTATTGCAAAGTGTTGCAGAATGTTACTCTGTAAATCAAACTAAAAGTAAACTCAAATGTGAAACCCCTTTTAAAGGAGAAGTAAACCCTAAAAATGAATATGGCTAAAATGCCTAAAGTTTCAGCTTGTCAATAGCAGCAATGATCCAGGACTTCAAACTTGTCACAGGGGGTCACCATCTTGGAATGTGTCTGTGACACTCACATGCTCAGTGGGCTCTGAGCAGCTGTTGAGAAGCTGAGCTTAGGGGTCGTCACTAATTATCCAGCAGAAAATGAGGTTGGTCTGTAATATAAGCTGATGCTACAGGGCTGATTATTAAATTCTGATGCTAATTGCACTGGTTTCTGTGCTGCCATGTAGTAATTATCTGTATTAATTATTAATCAGCCTTATATTGTGACATTTCTATTCCATGTGTACTGTATATTGTGAGTGGGTCCCTAAGCTCAGTAAGTGACAGCAGCACAGAGCATGTGCAGTGAATCAGCAGAAAAGAAGATGGGGAGCTACTGGGGCATCTTTGGAGACACAGATCTTTACTGCTAAAGAGCTGTGGTTGCCTTGGGCTGGTACAGAAGCCCAAAACATAATGTACAACATTTCTATCCTACTTTTTTAGTCAAGCTGTGGTTCTCCTTTAATTCACTTGGTGAAGCTCAGATTGTCCTGGTAGAGTGTCCCCTCTACGCTGGGACTCATGGTGCCCCCCAGAACTCCAATGTGCAAATTCTCATATTACCCTGTGTTTAGTATTTTCTGTTTAGCCACTATTTAATAGACCGAGCTTTCCTTCTGTACAATAGGGTAGCACCCATACATGCAGTCAATAAATATCCTGTACACACAATACGTTTTGCCTTTTTATTGTAGTTGACCATCTGTTTTTATAAGCAGGGATTGCTTTGCATTTACAGCTTTATTTTTTTACATAATGAGAGTGATGCACAGCTCAGAGGCAGCAAATTTGAGGGAAGGATTAGTAGGTGGACAGCATGGACAGCAGAAGTATATCTGAGACATATCTGAGACATGGAGAATTTCATAAAGCTTGCTGATCTACATGGTACTTGGCTCTGACAAGCCTGACCATTCAATACATACAGCAGTCTGGGCAACATTTTGCCTATGGTCCTTCCTTTTGCTTCTCGTGACATGATTGTGAATGTGATTTTCTGCTTTCACCATGGGCAGCAGCAGAACATGATGGGGTTGTTCATTTGTGCATTTCATGGTGTCTGTCACAGACCTAGAGGGGAAGAAGATCTGGGCCGGTAGGAAGGAAGCACCTGTCCTGACAGACTGAACGTAACATTATTATTCTTATTATTATCATATTAACTTGCAGCTCTGTGAATGCAGCCGGGGAGTGACAATCTGGCAGTGCCAACACCAGCCACTGTGACAGCCCTATTGTCTGCCCTTGATGAGCAAGTCATGGAAATAAAAGAAAGTGAGGGCACATCAGTATTCAAATAGCCTCTATTCTCCCTGCCGCTCGACTGCAGAGCTTCAGTATTACATATCCTTACACACACTATTTATTCTGACTGCATACAAAGTACCCACAATAGCTAAATGTGACTGCCATCGCTTCTTCTAGGCCTGGCACTTTGGACAGGTCATTGGGGAGATATAACCAATCTGTCTCCCTTCTAATACATTTACAGTGTGTTTGTGTTTATGGCCGGTAATTGAGAGGTTTTTGTAAATTGTGTATTTTTTTTCTTAATCTTATGGCTGTCAGGCAAACCCTTGTGTATTATTTTCATTTGAAGATATTTATCTTTATATGTATAAGTCAGCAGAGGTGGCTGGGGCTGTTTTCTATCAGTTTTATCTTACTCTGCCGGTGTTTTTGCTAGTTTCATTACATTTCTATATTCAGAATGTTTAGATTCCAAGTAGGGACCCTGCCCAGAAGTGCAACATTAGTGGATATAATAAACCCAGATGGTGCCCACACCTCTTTCTATAACTGTTTATTAACCTTGGGGTCCACTAAGTTATATCATAAGCTCAAAGCATTCTGGGAATTGTAATTCTGCAACAAGACTCAAGATTTTATTTAATGACTGTCCAAAATACATCCACCAACAGCTGAAAGCTTTGTTTAATAACAATCTATGAAATGTAATTTGCATTATGAATAATAGGAACCTAAATAATATTTTAACTGAGCCCCATTAACTCACCATTGAGTGACGTTTGTACATTATGATCTATTTCTTTGGCCCAAAGGAGGTCTACAAGAAGGTGAAGGCTCTGCTGGTGGCAGTGCAAGATGCTCTGGGGTCACCCCCATGCAGCACTGATCTCAAAATCTGACCAGCATCAACCAAACTGTCTGGCCATATAGAGCAGTGTACTCTATCGATAGACTTGGGTCTCAGTGTGACTGCAAAAAGACTTCATCTTCAGCTAAGTAGTCTCTTCGCTCGCAATGATTGTTTGTTGGGGAAATATATGGTATCACAACAAGCCCCTGCTATGCATGTGGCCTGAGATACTCTACATCAAATATCCACAACCAGTGGCTCGTGAGCAACATGTTGCTCTCCGACCCCTTGGATGTTGCTTCCAGTGGCTTCAAAGTAGATGCTTATTTTTGAATTCCAGGCTTAAAGGCAAACTTTAGCTGCATAAAAACCATGTGTTATACCAAACAGATTCTCCTGTTGGCACATAGGAGCTACTAATACCCAATCACAGCCCTTATTTGGAAGCCCCAGGAACTTTTTGCTTATGCTGCTCTCCAACATTATTTACACTTGAATGTGGCTCACGGGTAAAAAAGGTTGGGGACCCCTGTTCTGCATAAAGCTGGCCATAGACACAAAGTTGAATCGAAGCTTTGTAAAATTTTTGGACTGTGAGTGGATCATCCCAACATTTTTCGTACCATGGCAATCGGTTGTTTAGTCGATCTGACAGGTTAGAAGATTTCTGTCAGCTAACAATAATATTTCAGCATGTATTGCCTTTCTGATATAACATCGTACGATTGCTGCCACAGCCAGAACATCGTCTGATTTATTATTTTACTACTTTATTTAATCAGAATGGTTAGTGGCAGGTCTGAAGATTGCGACATACGATTGTTTGTTGGATACAAGGCTATAATCTGCATGTCTATGGCCATGTTAAGATTTTAACCCCTTGTCTGCCAGAGCTATCTGATCATTCTGCACCATGTGTTGACAAACACAAATCCCATGGCATTGGCAATCCAGTCTCTGAAGACAACTGCCATAGAATTTCTGATCTAAGGCAGGAAAGAGATCAAAATCCATTCTTTGCATTGGTGGAGAATAATAGTGATTAAAGGAGGGGACCAACATTTAAGTATATATACTTACATAGTTACATAGTTACATAGTTAAATTGGGTTGAAAAAAGACAAAGTCCATCAAGTTCAACCCCTCCAAATGAAAACCCAGCATCCATACACACACCCCTCCCTACTTTTAATTAAAATTCTATATACCCATACCTATATTAACTATAGAGTTTAGTATCACAATAGCCTTTGATATTATGTCTGTCCAAAAAATCATCCAAGCCATTCTTATAGGCATTAACTGAATCAGCATCACAACATCACCCGGCAGTGCATTCCACAACCTCACTGTCCTGACTGTGAAGAACCCCCTACGTTGCTTCAAATGAAAGTTCTTTTCTTCTAGTCTAAAGGGGAGGTCTCTGGTACGGTGATCCACTTTATGGGTAAAAAGGTCCCCTGCTATTTGTCTATAATGTCCTCTAATGTACTTGTAAAGTGTAATCATGTCCCCTCGCAAGCGCCTTTTTTCCAGAGAAAACAACCCCAACCTTGACAGTCCCCCCTCATAATTTAAGTCTTCCGTCCCTCTAACCAGTTTAGTTGCACTTAGTCTCTGCACTCTCTCCAGCTCATTTATATCCCTCTTAAGGACTGGAGTCCAAAACTGCACTGCATACTCCAGATGAGGCCTCACCAGGGACCTATAAAGAGGCATAATTATGTTTTCATCCCTTGAATTAATGCCCTTTTTTATGCAAGACTGAACTTTATTTGCTTTAGTAGCCACAGAATGACACTGCCCAGAATTAGACAACGTGTTATCTACAAAGACCCCTAGATCCTTCTCATTTAAGGAAACTCCCGACACACTGCCATTTAGTGTATAACTTGCATTTATATTATTTTTGCCAAAGTGCATAACCTGCATTTATCAACATTGAACCTCATTTTCCAGTTTGCTGCCCAGTTTTCCAGTTTAGACAGATCACTTTGCAAAGTGGCAGCATCCTGCATGGAACCTATAGTTCTACTTAAATCCCTTACTTACTTATCCCTGACGAAGGTTCCAGTAAGGAACCGAAAACGTTGGATCTTCAATAAAACCTTCACTTGCTTATGAATATTGCCTAGTTGTGAATATCCTTGGAGTGCTGTGAATATTTGTAAGTGTATATATATATATATATATATATATATATATATATATATATATATATATATATACACAGTAGCTCTTCAGTAGCTCTTCACATGGTAGAATTTCTAAAAATCCAAAAATTACTAAAATCCGAAAATTTCTCACTATTTTATTGAAACCACCATGCACATTTTTACTGTATTTATTTACTCAAGAAAATATGGTGCGGGAAAAGACTTGATAAAATCGGGAAAAAATACGAATTGTACAATTTTTTCAGATTTGACACCCAAAAACTGGAAACCACGAATTCTTCGGATTATTGTATGAAACCCAACGCAGATAAAAATATCTTCCAATCAGGGTCGGCCAGGGGCTGCTGTCCAGGGCCCCCCTCTGCTCCCCCCGCGTGTGTGCATGTGTACTATGTTTATGGGAGGTTGCGGCAGTAAGAATCCTGCAGACCTGGGTGCGGCCCTGCTTCGAATTGTTAATGGGACATCTGCCATTGACTTCTACATGACCTCATCAGGTTTGAGATGGAGTACTTTTTTTATTCTGAGTTTCAACAGCATCAGAGTTTAATAAATCTTGAAAACTTCGATTTTTTTAATCTATTGAAAAATAGTGGTTTCCCCTTAAAATTCCAACCAGAAAAAAGTCAGAGTTTAGTAAATAACCCCCTATGTAAATGATCAACTGGTGCAATCCTTTTTGCCCACACACTGTACAGTGATCAACCAATTAGTGTGGCCAAGAGTCACAGGGATAACCCATGGCACCGCACATTATTGTCCATATTTGCTATTCAAGCATATCGCCAACTGAAATCAATTCCCCTTCTTCATCATGACCGCCAATACTCCAACCTACACTTTTATGGGCTTTGACAGCCATATGCATTTACCTGCTCTTATCACCAGTTCTCATTGGCATTTGTTGTTCCTGCAATAGCCAGAATGTCCTTGTGAAGCCTTCCATTCTGTAAGGTGGTGTTCCACCGTGTAACTGCCAGAATGACTGTATTTCTGCAATTTTTCTAATTCTAAATTAGATTTGCCCCAGTGCCCACTTCTAAAGATAATTCTATGCCTTTTATTATATGCCACCCATACTTTTGTCTTTATTCCCAGATACAGTAAGAAGAGCTGTGTTTTCTCTTATTCTCTCTCCCTTTGCCAGGTGCTCTGCAGTTCTACCTACTGAACAGCATTAATCACTAACTAACCACCTTCACCTCAAGGTCACAGCTCTGCATATACCTTCTACTCCTTCATATACAGTATCTATACGCATACAAACTAAAAGACTTTCAGGTTTTTTTTTATTAATATGTAGGTATATGCTTAAAGGGATCCTGTCATCAGAAAACATGTTTTTTCCAAAACGCATCAGTTAATTGTGCTGCTCCAGCAGAATTCTGCACTGAAATCCATTTCTCAAAAGAGCAAACTGATTTTTTTATATTCAGTTTTGAAATCTGACATGGGGCTAGACATTTTGTCAATTTCCCAGCTGCCCCTGGTCATGTGACTTGTGCCTGCACTTTAGGAGAGAAATGCTTTCTGGCAGGCTGCTGTTTTTCCTTCTCAATGTAACAATGTGTCTCAGTGGGACATGGGTTTTTACTATTGAGTGCTGTTCTTAGATCTACCAGGCTGCTGTTATCTTGTGTTAGGGAGCTGCTATCTGGTTACCTTCCCATTGTTCTTTTGTTTGGGTGCTGGGGGGGGGGGGAAAGGGAGGGGGTGATATCAATCCAACTTGCAGTACAGCAGTAAAGAGTGATTGAAGTTTATCAGAGCACAAGTCACATGACTTGGGCAGCTGGGAAATTGACAAAATGTCTAGCCCCATGTCAGATTTCAAAATTGAATATAAAAAAATCTGTTTTCTCTTTTGAGAAATGGATTTCAGTGCAGAATTCTGCTGGAGCAGCACTATTAACTGATTCATTTTGAAAAAAAATGTTTTTTCCCATGACAGTATCCCTTGAACCAACTTTGATGAAAGCTAGAACCATCATGTAGCGTAGCCAATCAGAAAATAAAAACATAATTCCCACTGTGTTATTGAATGCTTTAAACCTTTGTTATGTAGTTAAGAATGTTGTAGTCCATTATATATATATATATATATATATATATATATATTATATATATATATATATATATATATATATATATATATATATATATATATAGGCAAGAGAGAAAAACCGCACCAACAGGTCTTTATACAAAAATAGAAAACCTTTTATTCAACGTTTCGGCTCAAACCGCTGGAGCCGTCTTCAGGAACAAAAAAAAAAAAAAAACCTGATTTTAAAGACTGCATTGGTGTCTTCAATTAACATTTACTAAAAGTAAAAGTTTGAAAACAGTAAAGATCAAATCATAACTCTTTAATGACAAAAGCTTACAAACCAGCCTCACAAAAAGGTGACCCATTATGTAGGATAATATTATTGCTCTATAGCAGTGGTCCCCAACCTTTTTCACCCGTGAGCAACATTCAGATGTAAAAAGAGTTGGAGAGCAACACAAGCATGAAAAATGTTTCTGGGGTGCCAAATAAGGTCTGTGGTTGGTTATTGGCAGCCCCTATGTGGACTTGTAGCCTACCGGAGCTTCTGTTTAGCAGTACATCTGTTTTTTTCTGAAACTAAAACTTGCCTCCAAGCCAGGAATTCAAAAATAAGCACTTGCTCTAAAGCCACTGAGAGCAACATTTTTTTTTTTTTTTTTTTTTTTGTTCCTGAAGACGGCTCCAGCGGTTTGAGCCGAAACGTTGAATAAAAGGTTTTCTATTTTTGTATAAAGACCTGTTGGTGCGGTTTTTCTCTCTTGCCTATGACTATTGACACATGTAACCAGCACACAGGCATTGTTTTTTTTCGGTTATCCGTGTGCACTGTACTCAAATTTGCTATATATATATATATATATATATTTTTTATTATTATGATTATTTTAAATTTTTTTTGATTCACACAAAATATGTTAATATCTGATTAATATACACTTGCTCTGAATTTGCTCCCGATTTGCGTCAAAAAGCAAATTTGCATCCCTTTTAACACACACAGCAGAAAGAAAAACTTCAAAATAGGTAAAATAAATTGCACTTTGCACTTGTGTTCATAAATGGCCCTCTCTGTATTACCCTAAAGCCAACCCCTGTCCCCACCAGTAGAAAATGTGCATTACCAATAATATATTTCTCCTTTATTCTAAATGTTTACATTGATAATGAATGAAGTGCAAGACTTCAGCAAAGGACAAGTGTGCTGTAATTGGCTGTGTTATTTATGGAGCTCTTGCACTGCCCTCATCTCTATTCTTCCTCTATTTTACTGTCAACAACATTAATTAGCAAAAATGCCAGAAAAGTTACAGTCCAAAATAAGAAGTATTTTTCCCATTAAACCTGCTATATCTGTGAAAGCTGGAGGGGCTTTTCATGTTTTGGAGATTCATTCAGAGAATGCTTGTTTGTTTGGCCGCTCGCCCCTGCACTTTACGCATTGAAACCAACCACAATCAACTTATTCCATTAAAATGATTGTGCAAAGGAAAAAAAAGGGGCTTTTACAAGGTATTCAAGTGGCGCGGTCACAAAAATTCAACTCTGCACCAGTCTAATTGATTGTGTTTTTGTAGCAAGCAAAGAGCAGTAAAAATGCTCTCATCTTCGTATTTTTGGCAATCAGAGCTGTGTTAAATGGAGGTAAAAAGGGCCCGGTGCCTTAATTGGGCACTACTTACAAATACAAATAAGTTGCAGATATTACTCTTCAGTCAATTGGGGAGATGTTTGTGCTATGATTCCTGGAATAGAGAGGCTAATGATGGGCTTGCGGCTCCAGGCTCTACACAATGGCCACGCAGGGCTTTCAGGGAAGCTTGTTAAGAGTCTCCTCTAGATTGGTTTTCTCATCAGCCTTTTATAAACTCTGCCTCTGCTCATGGACCTTACGGGATATGTCCTTTCTGTTTTTCTTCTACCGTCCAAAAAAATAAAATGTTCTCCCTTTGTATGAAAACATTTGTCTGATCCAGTTAATATACATTTACATTACCACAATGTTTTTAATAGCCTGTTAAGACGTTTGCAATTGGTCTTAGTTTTTTTTTGCGGTTTTAAGAAATGTTTCTGTTGCCATTCGGTTTAGAATTTTAAACTGTTATTTGGTTGTTCGCATTGTACTTGCCCTAGCGACCAGGCAGTGGAATTAATGGCAGACTGAAATAATAAGGAGATGGTCACTATATTCATTAGAAAAATAATTAATGGTTATTCTGCTGTATTAAGTAGATTTATGTGCACTTTTTTTGTTTATTCATATAGTCTGAGCAATCAGTCAGATCTCATCTATAAACTGCAGGGAAATACTTACTGAATTGTCGCAAACAAGCAGCAGAACCACTTGCATAGGATTTCTGGCTCATTTACAACTGTAAGTGCATTTTTGATGCAATTCTTTATGGTTTTTTTACCCATAATGCAGCATTTTCTCTTGTACAGATGCATCAAATCTAGCCTACGTTGGCAGGAATCTGATTCCACTGAATCCAAGTGCCTACTGGAAGCTGAATCCTTTGCAAATCCTTTGCAAGTGATTCAGTATTCAGATGAATCCGAAAAAAAAAATGTGGTACATTCCTAGACAAATCCGTCGAAGTTGAACTTCAAATTGTCAAAATGGGGAGTGCATAATGTGGATTCTTTAGGCACTTGTCTGCTGTACTTAGTGACAGAGTCTGTGTAACAACCACGTTATCTGAAACCTTGTTCAGCGACAGTACCTTTGAGGGCACAGGTGGACCCTGTGGGTTCCGGTGTTCACCGACGCCCTTTTGGGGCCCCGGGCTTTCTGCTGCGGAAGCCAACAAGGGAGTTCGTAAGAAGTCCATAAACGAGGTACAGGCAAGGATATAGAGAAGACGTAGTTGATGACAGGCGTAGGGTTCACGGCAGGCGGCAGAAATCGTAGTCAAGGGTCAGGTAGAAGTCAAATCCAGAAATTCAAAGTCACAAACAAATGCAGGCAGCAGCGCCTCACTAGGTACCAGGGGCAGCAAAAATACTGCTCCTGGTACTTTAAGAGCGAATTTGCGGGGGAGGGGGGGCAGCAGCAACTGCTGCTGCCTCAGGCAGCGGAGGGGCCAGGATCGCCCCTGATGCTTCGGCAGGAACAGTAAAACTGGAACCAGCTTGGGCACTCACAAAATGGAGGACTGGGATTTTAAGGACGTTATGGTGCCAAGATTCGAATTCGGCGCCTCCATGTGACATCATGACGCCCGCGTTAAACCAGCCGAGATTCCGGAAATGCGTTCCTGCGCACGGAACTTCTAAGAGAGACGTGCCGGGAGGTAAGAGAACACTGCAATCTCCCAGCGTGTCTTACAGTCTGCAGTGGGAACCCTGGAAACATTGACGCCTTTAGGCAGTGATGTAACAATAGAGGAAGCAGACCCAGGGGTATAACTACAGAGGAAGCAGACCCTGTGGCTGCAGGTGGGCCCAGGAGGTATAGGGGCCCCATGAAGCCCTCATTCATGCAATTTCAATAAATATTGGTAAAACATGTCAACCTCTAGACATTTTAGGGGCTGTGGGGCCCAGTGATATCTAGTTATGCCACTGAGCAGACCTGACAGTAGGGGGTCTGCTTCCTCTGTAACAGGTGGGAAGTAAGGGGCTTTCACTTGCTAGTGAGCAGGTCAGAAGGGTGGTCCATGGGTAGGGGTTGTGGCAAGTGCTGGGCCCCTTGAAAGATTTTTTTTGTTGTAGTAGTTACACCACTGCCTTTAGGGTTCACCAGCATCTATAATGGTCCCATTTTTTTCATGGGACAGACCCGATTTTGACAGCTCAACCCGCAGTCCCGGGTTTGTTACTGAAATGTCCCGACTTTCCATTTGATCTCCTGCACTGAACAGCCAGAAAAAGATACAACATTCTAACTTAATTGGCTTTTATCAGAGAGCCCAGAATGGATACTTAGATACCTTTTTAACAATATAAGATAAGCAGGTCTCTTGGCCACAACATGGGCGTGGTCAACAAATTTTTGCCCTCCGCGCAGCAAATCTTTTTGTCCCTCTTTCTATGTCCAAAATGTTGGGAGGTACAGTATGTATAGGTGCACTTGCACGCAATTGATCAGAGCAGAGGGTGAGCACAACTGGGTGACTGCAATTGCCTCTGTGTGTGTGAATGAGCCCCGTTTCTATCTCTTCAATATCAATAGTAAATCCATCAATAGTACAATAAATAACTTGGCCTCACTCTCTGCATTGGCAAGAGAGCAAGGCCAGTGGAGGGAACGGACCGGAACCAACATTCCTAGAAGCATCTTTAATAAAATTACCAATACTACTAAAATCCATGCATTCGAAAGATATATTTAAAGCAGCCACTGTTTGATTTAACGAGAATGTTGCTTCAATTTCGATCCACTTACAATTTTATACTTAGGCATTTTTAATGTTGCTTGAACATTTCCACAAAAAGGAGCAAAGTGTAATTAAAAGCAAAAACATTTACAAAAAAGGTTTTTACGTGAATATTTTACCCTCAAATTAGCGTATATGGGTACTAATTAGTCACTTGGCTAATGTGAATTCTCTTTAACAACCAAATGACAGTGTTGGTAGCGCTGAGTGTGTTTGTGTGTTTTTGTTTTTATGCAACACTCCTGTGGATTAATGGATCTAATTGCTCTGCTGCTTAGTGTCATTAGCGAGTGCTTCATTGAAGTAATGACAAAGTCACATTGTGTGGAATCAGTCTGCAAGTCAAGGCTGAATAATGGCAGGTCTGAGTGGAGTGAGTGGAGCGATGTGTTGGCTGCACTGGTGCCGATCAGCTAAAATGCTGGAACCCAATCTCTGTCTAGAAATTAAAAACATCATCGTTAACGTATGTTGTCATCAACCCATGTTAGCAATAGTTATATTTAGTTTTAATTGTAAAAATGAGCTGATTCTGCTATAAAGTACAACATTTGTCTATTACAGATCCCTTCAACCAGAACAGTGAATGGCAGAACATTGTGAGTTGGGGGTCACGTAATAAAGGAACGGTTATTTATAGCACCTACAAATATGCCTGTAAAATAAATGAATAGAGTGTGCGGTGGGGCTGCATGGCGGAGCCCTGTCTGTATGATGAGTGCTCTGCGTTGGATGTTAATTACTTTGGGTGGGGAGCTTCCCAGCAGATGCGTGGCAAGAAGTCAGCGGCAGATCAGAAATTAATTACCACAATTAATAACTACAACTCACTAACGCCATTGCTTTGCAGTGTAATGACAGTGTTGACTATAAACCAAACTATGTCACTGTAATGGTTTGATCAATTCCTCTCGTAGCCCATTTTTCTGTGCTAATCAGGGGAAGCAAATGTGCATTACATGCCTCTGCAGACACCCTTAATATATTCCAAAAATTTAGTGTTGGATTTCCCAACCCACTCCATGCTGTACGGCTCATATGAGAGATTGCCCTGCATTAAAGCTCTCTTTGCAAATATGATATTAGAAAGTAAACGGGTGACATTAGGGGAACCATTGCACTATAGCTGCCCTCTCAGTCACTTGCTGAAGTCTTACCCTATAGGACACTGAGTTTAAAGGAACACCAAAAAATGAAAGTGTTAAAAAGGGATCACACTATAATATACTGTTGACTTGCACTGGTAAAACTGGTGTGTTTATATAACACAGATATACTTTATAGAAATAAGCTGCTGTGTAGCCATGGGGGCAGCCATTCAAGCACAGGATACATAGTAGATAACAGATCAGTTCTGAAGAATCCCATTGTATACTACAGAGCTTATCTGTTATCTGCTGTGCCATTTCTCCATTTTCAGCTTTGAGTGGCTGCCCCTGTGTCTACACAGCAGCTTGTTTATATAAACTATAGTAAAATGTCTGAAGCAAATACACCAGTTGTACCAGTGCAGGGCAACAGTACACTATATTGTCATTCCTTTAAAACACTTTTATTTTTTTGGTGTTACTGTTCGTATAACAATGTTGTGGTTATATAGAGAGCGTCTACAAATATATATAACTGCCAATAATGGGAGTATAGTTTAGGAAATTATGCCATTGTATCCCTTGCTTGGTGGTCAGATTTGATAGACAACTGTTTCAATGTTCTATTCCAATTCAGCCACTATTTTTCGATATAGGGCAATGACTGTCCCAGGGAGGTTACCCAAACTGCATTTCTTATTATTATTATCATATACTGAACTGTAAAAAGGGAATGGATTATTGGCTGTTTAAAGGGGACCCGTCACCCTAAAAAATTATTCATAATCCTATTTTATAACATTAGTCAAGCAAAATGAACTTTAATTACACTATATAAATTATTTGAATCTTGTTTCCTTCAGTCTGGGAGTTTATAATTATAGCAAGCAGGCAGGAGCCATTTTGTGGACACTGTTATTAAGACAAGTCTTGCATCATCTCAGAATCTTGTTTGTGCACCAGAATGGGGGACCTGATGTCCATCCCCATGCCCTGGCTACACAATTAAATGGTGAAGAGAACTGGGGGAATATGGGGAGAGCAGTGACATCTAGGAAGTGCTGAATGGAAAGTGAAAGTAATTGACTGCCCCGCATCTATGCCCAAGGCATAGAGGAGGGGCAGACAATATTTGATTGACAGCTGAGATGTTTAAATGAGTTTACAACAGCTATGAATGCTTTAATAAAAAATAGAAATTGGATTTCATGTTTAATTTGAAAAGGACTTTTATTATACAGATTTTTGTGTATGGGTGACAGGTCCACGTTAAGGGCAGGGCTACATGGCTGATTCAGCCGCGATCCGACACGCTGCGCAAAATCACAGGCGTTACGTCGGATGCAACGGAAACAAGGTAAGTAATGGCAGTGTCGGATCGTGTTGCATTGTTGATGCGATGCGACACGACTGTCGGATGCAGACGCAGTATGCAGCGTCTGCATCCGATAGTTGTGTCTCATCGCATCAATGCTGCGACACGATGCCACAATTGAATTACTTACCTTATTTCCGTCGCATCAGACGTGACACCTGTGATTTTGCGCAGCGCGTCGGATCGCGGCTGAATCGGCCATGTAGTCCTGCCCTAAGACAGGGGGAACTTTTCTTTTATATTAAGCTTTCCTGGAAGTTAATTTAACTGTAACATACATTGTTTTATTTTGGCCCTGCAGATCAGGGGAGCGGGCCTGGGCCCACCGGGTTTTTTCCCCGCCAGCCCAGTCCAACCCTGTCAGGAGCAATAACCCCTAGCAATCAATTACCAGGTAGCATTACTGGTGTTTAAAAGCAAATATCTTATTGGTTGCCATGGGTTGCTGCTACTTGATAAACGTAGCGCCTTTTATTACATATAGGGCAGGGGCATATGGCATGTGGCCCAGGATGGATATGAATGCGGCCCAGCTTGAAGGAGAGAGAAAAGGAAGAGAAGGGAAAAAAAAGAAAGAAATTAAGAAACAAATTTTATGGAAATACAGAGAAAACGAGAGTGAAATAACACTTTGTGCTCTTTAAGTCCAGACACATAAACCACCTCAATCATCTTGTTAGGAACAGGCTTACTATACCAGGTTGTAACAATGTGGTGACCAATGGAGTAGGGAGGATGGTGGACTCCATTTCCCAGTTAGTAATAATAATATAATAATAAGTCTGTTTAATATCCAGGTGTCCCATATTCCAGTGTATAGCTCCATCTGGTTATCCAATTAGTATTGTAGTTCTTTTCTGTGTATTTTCTTTACTTTTACAAATCAAAAGTGTTTATGTATTTCATGTGTGGCCCCAGACAATTTTTCTTTTTCCAATGTGGCCCAGAGAAGCCAAAAGGTTGGACACCCCTGATATAGGGGTATGAGACACAAACGTGTGCCACTTTTGGTAGAACTCTGCACCTAGTGCTGGATTGGAAATCTGGCATTAGTTGCAGGCAGAAATGCAGGCAGGTGTAAGGTGACTACCATAGGACACATGGTAAGTACAGGCCTCCGTCTGTGTGGAGTTTGTATATTCTCCACCTATATTGTTTCATCTGCAGGTTATGGTTTCTTCCCAAAGTCTAAATATATACTGGTAAGTAACTTTGTGGGTGGGTGTTTCTGGAAACAAGATTGTTTAGAACATGCGCTGATGTGAATGATAAAACTATCTGCAGAATATAAATTCCACAATATATGGTCAAGTACAAAATGCTCCACAGAGGCAGTTATTTTGTATAGTGATTCAGTAATCAATAGATCAACCCAGGTACTGTCCGAAGAGCCACAGCTGGTGGGGACTGAAACAGCCCCTAGTGACAGAATAAAAAGAATAAGAATGGAGGAGGATAAGAATGGAGGGTGGAACAACAGATGGACACAACTCTGTAGCACACATTCCTCCTCACATAGACTTAGCTCCAGAGATAAGGGTGGAAGCTGGGGCTCCCCCAACAGACCTGTGCTGGGCAGGAGCAAGGAGCTGGGCTTGTCTCTAGCCAGAGTTTAACAGATCCCTCACTCAGCGTGAATCACAATGATTCTCTGGCATCTGTTTGGTGTGAATTTGCTTGAAGAGCAGAATGGCAGGTGGCTGTACAACAATGACCACCCTTCATAATAGGCACCCAGGATGTCAGTCTGACTGTGCACAAAGCATGAATGACTCTTGTATACCTCATTACTGTGAGACAGGCTCTATAATGATCTTCTCCTAGTGCTCTGGTGGCATCTTGCAGGCTTGTTTGTGTGCATTGGCAGTACTTGTTATTATTGTAGTCTAGCACCTATCCCCAGCCCCATGAGAAGGCTCGCTGGCTCCACAATGCAACATTTGGTGTTTGTGGGGAAAGGCTGCACCTAGTTCTGCTAGACTTTCACTGCACGGATACTATCTCACGTGTAAAGTAAAAGACTAATACAGGTATGGGACCTGTTATCCCGAATGCTCAAGACCTCTGGCTTTCAGGGTCTTTCCATAATTTGGAACACTAGACCTAAAGTCTGCTAAAAATCATTTACACATTAATAAAACCCAATAAGGGTCCCCCCCAATAAGGATTAATTATACAGTCATATGAAAAAGTTTGGGAACCCCTCTCAGCCTCCATAAGAATTTACTTTACTTTCAACAAAAAAGATAACAGCGGTATGTCTTTCATTTCCCAGGAACATCTGAGTACTGGGGTGTTTTCTGAACTAAGATTTTTAGTGAAGCAGTATTCAGTTGTATGAAATAAATCAAATGGGAAAAACTGGGTGCATAAATTTGGGTACCCTTGTAATTTTGCTAATTTTAATGAATGTAACTGCTCAATACTGATTACTGACAACACCAAATTGGTTGAATTAGCTCATTAAGCCTTGAACTTCATAGGCAGGTGTGTCCAATCATGAGAAAGGGAATTAAAGGTGGCCAATTGCAATTTGCGCTTCTGTTTGACTCTCCTCTGAAGAGTGACAGCATGGGCTCCTCAAAGCAACTCGCAAAAGGTCTGAAAACAAAGGTTGTTCAGTATCATGGTTTAGGGGAAGGCTACAAAAAGCTATTTTAGAGGTTTAAACTGTCAGTTTCAACTGTAAGGAATGTAATCAGGAAATGGAAGGCCACAGGCACAGTTGTTTAAAACCCAAGTATGGCAGGCCAAGAAAAATACAGGAGCGGCAAATGCAGAGGATTGTGAGAATGGTTACAGACAACCCAAAGATCACCTCCAAAGACCTGCAAGAACATCTTGCTGCAGATGGTGTATCTGTACATCGTTCTACAATTCAGCGCAACTTGCACAAAGAACATCTTATTTGTTCATAACAAAAATCACTTTGCATGACGGAAGAAGAACACCGCATTCCAAGAAAAACACCTGCTCCCTATTGTCAAATTTGGTGGAGGTCCCATCATGCTGTGGGGCTGTGTGGTTAGTTCAGGGACTGGGGCCCTTGTTAAAGTCTAGGGTCGGATGAATTCAACCCAATATCAACAAATTCTTTGGGATAATGTTCAAGTATCAGTCACAAAGTTGAAGTTACGCAGGGGTTGGATATTCCAACAAGACAATGACCCTAAACACACTTGGAAATCTACAGACATTGATGCAGAGGGAAGTACAATATTCTGACTTGAACTTGACGCCAATTTGAATATCATGGAAAATCTATGGGATGATTTGAAGCCATGCACGGCAGCCATCAAATTTAACTGAACTGGAGAGATTTTGTATGGACGAATGGTCAAAAATACCTCCATCCAGAATCCAGACACTCATCAAAGGCTATAGGAGGCGTCTAGGGGCTGTTACATTTGCAAAAGGAGCTCAACTAAGTATTGATGTAATATCTCTGTTGGGGGGCCCAAATTTATGCACCTGTCTAATTTTGTTATGATGCATATTGCATATTTTCTGTTAATCCAATAAACTTTGGTCACTGCTGAAATACTACTGTTTCCATAAGGCATGTTTATATATTAATTAGATTGCTACTTTGAAAGCTCAGCCAATGATAAACAAAACTAAAAAGAATTAAGAGGGGTTCCCAAACTTTTTGATATGACTGTATTATAGTTGGGATCAGGGGCACTTCGCCTCAGGCGGCAGCACCCCACTAGGTACCAGGGGTGGCAAAAATGCCGCTCCTGTTACTTTAAGAGCCAAATTTCTGGTTTTAAACTAGAAATTTGGCTCTTCTAGCACAGAGAGCGCAGTTAGGCTCTCTGCGCTAACATACTTGACCTCTCTGCCGCCCTCGTGAACCCCCCTGGACCCCCTCAGCGCAAAAAGGTAAGCGCACGGGGGAGGCGGCAGCAACTGTTGCTGCCTCAGGCGGCGGAGGTACCAGGATCGCCCCTGGTTGGGATCAACTACAAGGTGCTGTACAAAGAAAAAGGAAATTATTTTTAAAAATATAAAATGGAGTCTACGGGAGAAGTCCTTCTTGTAATATGGAGCTTTTTGGATAACGCGTTTCTGGATAATGGATCCTTTAGCAGGCATATCAAAGTTCAAAGGTCTTAAATTAAAATGCAATCTCTGAATATCAATATTGGGCAGTATATACCGTTTGTGTTTTACAATGTTTGTCTTTTACAACGTTTGTCTTTTACAATGTTTGTCTTTTACTTGTTGTCATTGCAAGACTGCATAGATGGACCTGTTTGAAATCTATAATAAAGGGAGCTGACATGCCTTAGTTCTAGGTGTTTTGATCAGTGTATTTCTCCTAGACCATATGAGCAAATAACCCCACTGTCCATTGTCCATTTTAAACACTATTGATACTCATAGTTAGGAGAAATTGGAGATTCCAGATGAGGCACTCTCTAATTAACTTCATTTGTCTATGGAGATTCTCATTCATCCAGGTCATAATGTATACTCAGAAAGTAAGTTTCTTTAGATGCTTTAACTCTACGAGATAACTTCCTTAATTAAATTTAATAGAAATTACCGTCAGCACTAGTGATGGGCGAATTCGCCAGGCACGAAATTGCGGTGAATTTCCGAGCTTAGTCGCATCAAAAATTTTTTGACTCGTGTCGGAAAAGTGGACTTGCATCAAAACCACTGGGCGTCAACACTATTCGGATGACCATTGACTTTAACGCTGGCGTCAAAATTGCTGCGAATTGACGCGAGCGTCAAAATTCTGATTTCGCTAATTTTTCGGTGAAGCCAAACGGGAGAAATTTGCCCATCACTAGTCAGCACAGCATATAGCTATGTAGTTTTAGTCTGGTTTAGAGATCTATGTTATGTTCATACATACCCCTTTTGGCCTTGTTGCTGTTTATGTATTTAATCTGATCACAGTAGAGGCATTTTATATTATTTTGTGACTTTCTGTGTCTCCTTGCGATCCCCAAGCATGAGGGCACACATGATATAATCATCACACCATTCCTATCGGGCAGACCCGTTGTGATGGCAATTTTTTTTTTCCCACTGACTAGTGGGTTCTGCTATGGGACCATTATGAAGGTGGTTGTGTATCCATTATACTGAATCAAGTACATGCTGTTTTGCAATACCTTTGCATAATACACTCACACTCTATAACATGCTGGATTTATTTTCCACCACATACTGAGACCATCGTCCCTATATATACGAAACCTGAAAAATAAAACAAGTATTTTGTGAAGTCCTGCGAGTGGTGTCAATTTTCTTCATTTTTATATTTGTTATTTTGTTTTGTTTATGGTATGCATTAATATATATATATATATATATATATATATATATATATATATGAACCAATGGTGCACTCCGTAGACTCAGATACTACCTGGGTGCCAGCACTGGTTATTTGCAATAGAAAGAAAGCCTGCGGCACTTACAGGGTTTATGTTAAAAAAGGTTTATTTAGCCTCATTGTTTTGATCCCCCACAGGGATCTTCTTCAAGAGCAGTATATATATATATATATATATATATATATATATATATAATGGCTCAAAAGAAGCTAGCACACACAGGGCTTATGGAGAAAAAAAGGTTTTTATTTTAACAGAAAAAAACTAGGGACCTAGCCAAAACGTTAGTTATTTTCTGTTAAAATAAAAACCTTTTTTTCTCCATAAGTCCTGTGTGTGCTAGCTTCTTTTGAGCCATTGTAAATACTAATACATAGCTCTGCACCCAGGCACCTTATACCAGTATACGTGCTGTGCCGGCATTTCCAGTTCTACATATATATATATATTTCAAGATGGACCAGCACTCCAATTCTTTTAAATAAAGTGGTTTATTTACCACTTCACTTGTGTATCCAAAGTTTCGACCCTTGTTGGGGGTCTTTATCAAGAACCCCCATTTTAAATTTTTCAGGGGACCAGAGAAAATGGTGTAAAATCCAGGAATATATAAAGATAAAATAAAGTGCTCTTTTGCTACTATTGGGTACTTCTAATTTTATCTTTATTTTTTGTTCCATAAGTTTTTTGTTACGTAAGTCACTGATGCTGTCTCTCTCACGTCACTTCTCCCTGCTTTCGGTTGCTGCTTTTTTGTTTCCCGCCACACCAGGTATTTATTCTGTTTGTTTGAACCACTTTTCACTTTGAGAAAGGCTGTTGCATCAGCCGAAATGTCAGCGATTGTCCACAAATAAAAATACATGTATTTCTTCTAAGTCCTGCGAGTGCGATCTCTATCATCCCTTATATATATATATAAACAGTTTGGTAGAGTGGCAGTTGTCGTGTACCTGGATTGGTGGCTACAATGGAACAGTTATGTCACGTCTGAATGACCCGACTGGTGGGGTTCCACTACACTCTGGTACGCTCTGAATAGAGCTCCGGGTATGTTTTTGGGTCAATGTAACAAAATAATGGGGAAAACATATACAGCAGAGCTTCCCTTTCCCATCTAGCCGAAGAAAGTCTCCCCTCCATCGGCATCCCGCGAGAACTCTACAGGTTCGCAGTTCCCATGTCAGTGCAGCACTACTTCAGTTCAGCACATGGGCATTCAGCTGGAATAACGCATTTCGAGCCCATGCCATCGACACTTCTTCAGCTCTGAAGAAGTGCCGTTGGTGTGGGCATGAAACGCGTAAGCTGTGTTGCACTATCATTGCCACCTTTTCACACTGTTTGCCACAATAAAGCCAAATATTTAATGAAGAGTTAAGCGTCTCTGAAGTTATTCCGGCAGAGTGCCCCCTGCGCTGAACTGAAGTATGTTTTTAGGTCACTGCACTAGTGGGATTAAACCCTGCTGGGATGCTTTTTATTTTTTTATCCTCCATCATTACACAGATAAGCAGGTACCTTATGGGTTACTTTGAACGGTGGGGGATTTGGAATATGTAAAAATACACACTAAGGGGCAGATTAACATAGGGTCGAATATCGAGGGTTAATTAACCCTCGATATTCGACTGTCGAATGTAAATCCTTCGACATCGAATATCGAAGTCGAAGGATTTAGTGCAAATAGTTTGATCAAACGAAAAATCGTTTGATCAAACAATTAAATCCTTCGAATCGTTCGAACGATTTTTCTTCGGCCAAAAAAACATTAGAAAGCCTATGGGGTCCTTCCCCATAGGCTAACATTGAGGTTTGGTAGGTTTAAGGTGGCGAAGTAGGGACAGTACTTCGACTATCGAATGGTCGAATAGTCGAACGTTTTTTAGTTCGAATCGTTCGATACGAAGTTGTAGTCGAAGGTCGAAGTAGCCAATTCGATGGTCGAAGTAGCCAAAAAAATCATTCGAAATTCTAAGTTTTTTTTATTCTATTCCTTCACTCGAGCTAAGTAAATGGGGCCCCAAGGGTATATACGATGTAAACTCGCCCATTTTCACGTCACGGACGTTTTGGCACTTTTTGTAGGGGTTAAATTGTCTTCACTTCACACTGAAGACGGCTCCGATGTAGATGTGTATATATATATATATATATATATACATATAATATATATATATATATGTGTATGTTTATTTATAATATATATGTGTGTATATATATATATATATATATATATATATATATATATATATATATATATATATATACACACATATATATTATAAATAAACATACACATATATATATATAACTATATATACATACATATAGTTATTTGTATGCACACGTTCCGTTTTATATATACATTTGTGCTAATATAATTCAACTCCGATCTTCCAAAAACATCCACAGATTGCATTGAGCTGTAGGCGCATTAAAATACATTCTGCTATAAATCTATTTTAATTAAAGTATGGTACATTATGTTTTTTGGCAGACGTGCATGTTCACTAATAGTGTATTTGCTTTCTTCACTGTGCACAAAATCTTTTTTGGCATAAACATGGAACAGATGTTTAAAAAAAAGAAAAGAAAATGAAGTAGGTGGGGAGGGTCACATGGCGCCATAAGTGGAGAGAAGGTTGTGGAAGTCAATCTGGAGATGTAACTTTATACTGTGATGCTCCAGAACTGTTTGCCGTAATGGAAATCATAGATTGGCTGTATCCTGATGGGTGCTTGTTGTTGAAGGAAATTTTAAGCAGCATTTTGGGATCAGTGAATGCAGGGAGTTGTAGTTTATCAGCTGGGGGGCCACAGGTTGGAGATCCCGGGTGAATCTGTATGGGCACAGTGCCATCCTAACTGCCATCCTAACAATAACCTGGGTCTAGGCTGGCTAAAAGCACCATGTGTGAACATCAAAAATAATTCCAGTGAGCCCCGCTCAGCAATTCCAGCCTGCTATCAATGCTGACATAATCTGTCTATGCTTAAGATGATATGCCACAGCTAATTCACTTCTTTGCTTGGGATAGCTCAAAAGAGAGCACTTCGCTCCTTGGCTTCATGCTGTGATGTGACATGCAGTAATAGAGAATAATAACTACAACATCAAACCTAGAAATTCACAATAAACCCTTGCGGATCACAGAGGTCTCCACCGCATTGCAGATGAAACGGTTTACACCAAAGCCACTAGGTATTTCCTTTCTATGGCAAATAGGTATTGGGCCAAATTTCCATACCAGTAAAGTCATAATTAAGACAAAAACAAAATCAAGTAGATTTACAATTTTTTGTAGAACCAAAAAAAGGAGAAATAGCTGACGGACTATGTCCTCTATTTCTGTTTTCGCTTGTTGTTCTGCACTGAGTTCTCCAAACCAACCTGCTTAATTGTTGTGTATGGATGAGATATATTTTTCAGGCAGCAGAATGCTTCATTCAGTGTGGGTTCAAAGAACATAATGGATATTTTTATTTCCAGTTCCTAGTATCCATGGAAATGTTCCTTTTGTAATACCTTATTTTACAACTCAACTTTGAACATTTTAATTAATTGCCTGGCTTTTCAGTAGTGTACACATCACGGTTAGAAGAAAAAAATGTTTTGCTCCATGGTCCTCGTCATGACTCCTAAAGAAATCATCATTTTAAAAATAATATTTATAATTAGACTAAGAACACTTCTGATCTGTCTAATAGCACAACTGTCAAAGGTTATTTGGTTAAATGCCTCCATCTTTGCAGTATATAATATTATATTTTTCTACTTGAAAAAGAAGAGGTGCTGGCGACTAATTCTTCAGCCACTGGTAAAATGATGAGGCTTATTTAACCGTTGGACCATTTGGTCAAATATATTCTTTATTAGGTTTAAATCAATCTCTACATTGTTATTAAAATGGAAGGTATGCAATGGAAAAAAACCAAGGTTTTCATAAATGTATCATTTATTTTTATGCATTGACTAAAAAAATGACTAAATGGTACTGAATGGTAGACGAGCCCATGACTAAGTGCCCTGAGTGGATGCGAAACGCGTAGGGTGGATGGAGATGCAAATATACATTTTTAACTCTGTATAAATAAAATTATTTTTTAACTGATCTTCTTTGGTCCTGTGGATCTGTTTGAGTGCCGGTCAGCCCTGCTTTTTCCATATAACTGAATGGTAGAATGTTGTTACTGCTGGGGAATAAGGTGATACATAATAAAGGATATATAAAAGTGTTCCATTGCACCTCATAACCGTGCAGAAAGTGCATTTAGCATTGTTACTAAAATATGGTAGAAGAGTGCTTTGTTTTTGAAGAAATTCTCTACAGGTATGGGACCTGTTTTATGGATATGGAGTCTTTCTGTTATTTGGATCTCCATACTTTAAGTCTACTATAAATCATTTGAACATTAATTCAACCCAAAAATATTATTTTGCTTCCAATAAGGATTAATTATAGATCAGTTGGGATCAAGTAGAAGGTACCGGTTAATTATTACAGAAAAGAAAGAAATAATTAAAAAAAAAAAATGAATTATTTGATAAAAATGGAAGATGGCCTTTTCATAATTCTGGATAACGGAATAACAGGTTTCTAGATAACAGATCCCATACCTGAATTTGCTACTTTCAGTTTACTGTTTTGTTTTCTTGTTCCAAGGGCTTGTTTCTGTGTGATCATGATATGCACAGACCTTAAAATACTCATTTCTCTTCCATTGGAGACTCTAGTCTGTAAATTGTTAATTTGATAGATGCCTTTGTTCGATCTTGGAGATAATGGTAGCCCTTGGCAGTAAGATGGACAGATTGGATTTTAAATTTGGGGAACAGGAACATTGGACATCGAAAGACCGAAGCTGCAATATATATTATATATACAGGTATGGAATCTATTATCCAGAAAGCTCATAATTACAGGAAGGCAGTCTCCCTAGAATCAATTTTTATTCAAACAATTACAATCTTTAAAAATAACTTCCCTTTTCTCTGTAATAATAAAACAGTACCTTGTACTTGGTCCCAACTAGAATATAATTAATCCTTATTTGAGGCAAAACAATACTGTTTGGTCTATGTTGAAATTTTTGAAGTTTTTCCTGGAAAACTCCAGGACCTGACCATTCTGGATAACAGGTCCAATATATATATATATATATCTATATATATATATATATATATATATATATATATATATATATATATATATATATATATATATATATATATTTATATATACAGTATGCATGTATGCTTGGGACCATACTTTAAAGGCCTTATTTATCAAAATCTGAATTTTTCTGAGTATTTAAATAAAAAATGTCAGACCAAACTAGAATCCGCGATTCTACTAATTATTAAAAAAACACGATTTAATCGGATTGAGGACAAACTCAATAAAATTGAGTGAAAATCCAAATCGTACGATTTTTCCGGATTTTTCCCCCAAATTGCATGATCTTTTTGGGCTCATTTGGACATTTGCCAGAAAAGCATGAAATAGTCTGATTTTTGGGCTAAATCCAGCACAGACCACAAAAATATCCAAATAGGATAGGGACGCCTCCGATTGACTTATGTACAACCTCCGCAGGTCTGAGATAGAAGATTTTTGGATCCAGGCTTTTTCCATCATCGGGGTATAATAAATCTTGTTTTTTTCCACTAAAAATTCAGATTTTATATTAAAAAACAAACATTTTGTGAGTTTTTGGCATTCTTGCTTTAATAAATAGCCCTCTAAGTCTTCTAAAAAATCATGTAAACATTAAATAAACCCAATAGGCTGGATTTGCTTCAATAAGGATTAATTATATCTTAGTTGGGATCAAGTAAAGGCACTATTTTATTCCTACAAAGAAAAAGGAAATACTTTTTAAAAATGTCAATTATTTCATTAAAATGGAGTCTATGTGGCATTCCCATAATTTCAAAGCTTTCTGGATAACAGGTTTCCAGATGATGGATCCCATACCTGTATATGTCAGTGTGGGCTGGGAATCTCAGCTGCAAAGGACAATTTCAGAACAAAGCTGTTTGGAGACTCTCTTGGTAATGCTTTGTTGGGCATATAGAGTTTCATTAACTTCTGTAATTAAGGTTTGTGGTTTAGCCTTCAATAATGTATTTTTTATTGTAAATAAAAACCACATAGGGGGTTATTTCCTAAACTCCGAATGCAAAAATCACGAAAAAAATCCAGATTTTTTTTTATAAAATCACAAATTTTTCGGAATTTATTAAACCCTGAGGATGGAAAAGTCAGAATCTGAAATCAGGCATCTCAGACCTGTCGAGGTTGCGTATAAGTCAATGGGAGTTTTTGGATGAAAATTCCCAAAAAATCATGAAAATCTGATGAAAAAATCCCAAAAATCGTGAAAATCTGATGAAAAAATCCAAAAAAAAAGTGAAAATCTGATTTTATACCGCAAAGCAAATTTTCGGGAAAATGTAATAATAAATAAGCGCAATAAATCTGAGCGGATTTGATCGGAGTTTGTAGCAGAAAATATTGAGATAAATTTGGACTTTGATAAATAACCCCCCCAATGTATAATACACTATTTCTGATGAAGTTCCAGATATTCTGACAATTATCAAATCTTATTCTAAATATTTTCAGCCACAAGTAAATTTAGGTTTATTGTCATTGCAAAATATAATCATTGGCGACAATGGGATACATTAGGAACGAGCACATTGCTTTAGAAATTGTATGTGCATTGTGTGATTGCTGCTCGTCGGTGTAGGATCCCAGGCATTCTTTGTTCTTAATTGTGAATACTTTGCAATCACCACTATTGATGTCGTTTTGCGAAGCCACATTAAGACTGAGGATTAATTAGCATGATCACTCAGACTAGCAAATGAAGGGGAATGGTCTGAAGTCATGTTTACATGATTAAATGCTCACCCCCTCCTTCCTGCATACGTCTGGCCTAATCTACCCCTTTTGTTATTCTTATTGAATGGAAAAAGTGTTCAGTGACCATGACAAATCCCAGTGTTCATGGCGTGGGAGCAGATCACTGTTTCTTTGCCATAATGATGTGCCATGTCTTATGGACTGATTAAATATCTCACAGAGAGAGCCTATTAGCAAAGAATTAAATCCCTATTAGAATGGCCTAAAGACATGGCGGTGACAATATGTACTGAAACAAGATATCAGATCCTGTAAAAAATAGTCCTAGAAACATTCAGACACAATTAATATTTGTGAAAATGAAAAACTTAAATTTACTCAATTTTGGCAGCTAATATTGTTGCTCATCCTGGTCATAGTTAGCTGTGTCCTTTTGAATAATTAGGAATTTAGGCTTCAGACACAACAACTATGTGGCCAAGAATATGACCATCCATTATTAAATTAGCTGGATTTACTTCTGTCTAGTAAATATGTACTTCCCATGAAATTCAGTCAGCACATTAACAGTAAGGTGGGGCAACATCGTTTTATTGATTAGTAGGTTTCTAGTAAGTTGGGGTTACTAGTAAGCCTAGGGTGACATGAGTATGTGTAGGGTGACATGAGTAAGTCTAGTGTGAATGAGTAAGTTTTGGGTGAATGAGTACGTCTTTGGTGACATGTCTATGTCTAAGATGACATGAGTAAGTGTAGGGTGACATGAGTACATCTAGGGTGATATGAGTAAATCGGGGGTGACATGAGTAAGTCTAGGGTGACATGAATAAGTCTCGGATGACATGAGTAAGTCTAGAGTGACATAAGTAAGTCTAGGGTGACATGAGTAAGTTAGGGTGATATGGGTAAGTCTAGGGTGACATGAGTAAGTCTAAGGTAATATGAGTAAGTTTAGGGTGAAATGGGTAAGTCTAGGGTGACATGAGTAAGTCTAAGGTGACTTGAGTAAGTTTAGGGTGATATGAGTAAGTCTAGGATGACATGAGTAAGTCTAGGGTGAAATGAGTATGTCTAGGGTGACATGAGTAAGTTTAGGGTGATGTGAGTAAGTCTAGGGTGACATGAGTAAGTCTAAGGTGACATAATTAAGATTAGGGTGACATTAGTATGTCTAGGGTGACATGAGTATGTTTAGGGTGATAGGAGTAAATCTAGGGTGACATGATTAAGTCTAGGGTGACATAAGTGAGTCTAGGGTGACGTGAGTAAGTCTAAGGTGACATGAGCAAGTCTAGGGTGACATGAGTAAGTCTAAGGTGACATAATTAAGATTAGGGTGACATTAGTATGTCTAGGGTGACATGAGTATGTTTAGGGTGATAGGAGTAAATCTAGGGTGACATGATTAAGTCTAGGGTGACATAAGTGAGTCTAGGGTGACGTGAGTAAGTCTAAGGTGACATGAGCAAGTCTAGGGTGATATGAGTAAGTCTAGGGTGACAAGAGTAAGTCTAAGGTGACATGAGTACGTCTAGGGTGACATAAGTGAGTCTAGGGTGACATGAGTAAGCCTTCTTTGCTGGCATTATCAGAGGAGTATAGTATTGTCTATATTCAGACCCGAACCGACAATCTGTAGATTCTGTCAGATGCTGTCAGAGGGGCTGCTGTATGATGCCATAAACACTTACTATTGATTGAACCTGTAGGGCCATCTTGGGTCTCTGTGTACTTGAACTGCCAGGGCCTATTTCAGTCCCAGTCCGGATCAGCCTATACTAATAAACCCAGCTGCTTTCATCTCCAGGGTACCCTTTGATGCCTAGTGTCTATTATAGTTAAAGATGGACTGAAAACCCTATGGGGACGGCACTCTTAACTGCTCCACACAAGCGATGTTTCACAAGCTACCAGCTGCTCGTGTTGTGTCCCCTCTGCTGATAATACACAAATCGTGCCTGCGACACCAAGGCTCCAATGTAGCCCTGTGTACCCTTTAATTAATTCTGGGACCAGAGAAACAGCAAATGCATGAGTCTTTTCTTAAATTGTTGGGTTTAATTAACATAAACATGTTTTACCCTTTGCATCTGTCACCTCTACCCACAGAATTATACAGTGTGGTACCTGGTTTTGCAACTAAAGGATTGTCTGGCTGGTTTTTAGATAACCGCAAGAAGATTATTGTATTTTTTAGACAACTGCATGTGGAAAAGTAGAAGGAATAGTACCCTGCAGTAGGTGGACCGTGTAAAGAAAATGTGGCATTTAAATGCTCCTAGTATAGCAATAATGTGAAAGATATCAGAGCTACTTCAGGTTTACCAACCTAATAAAGACACCAAGAGGATTCTGACAAGGTTTTAGAAGCTTCAAACATCATTTCAAGGCGAAATTCAGTTCTCTTTGCTCTTTGTATTTCCTTAACTGTGCAGGGAAATTACTACCACCCATAACTTGATGTCAAGGACGGAGGATTACTCTTCACTAGTACAATCTGTAGTTATCCTGGACTCTTTCTGGGATAGAGGTTCTCTATCTGAACCTGCTACATTCTGTACTGAGCTATACATGTGGGCAAATATAACGAATTCTGCACTCCAGAGTCAGAATCAGTTGTGATGGCTGATACATTAGATAGTTTTAAGAAGGGGTTGGATGGTGTTTAGCAAGTGAGAGAATACAGGGTTATGGAAGATAGCTCATAGTACAAGTTGATCCAGGGACTAGTTCGATTTCCATTTTGGAGTCAGGAAAGAATTTTTTCCCCTCCGAGGCAAATTGGAGAGGCTTCAAATTGGGTGTTTTGCCTTCCTCTGGATCAACTGGCAGTTAGGCAGGTTATATATAGCTTTAAAAGGTTGAACTTGTTGGACTTGTGTTTTTTTTCAACCTAACTTACTATTTTACTATGTGGGGGTTATTTATCAAGATCCAAAAAAGTTCTCACTATTTTCTGAAAGCAACTCCTACCAAATCTGCATGGACTTCCCCCCCCCCCTCTATTTATCAATTCCTTTGTACTGAAAAAAAAATCTATAAAATTGTGAAAATTGTATGAATTTTTCAGATTTGATACCCGAAAACCACAAAATCTTTGTATTATTGAACGAAATCCAGCGCAGAACAGGATATCAACGGGACATCTGCCATTGACTTGTACATGAACTTGGCAGTTCTGCGTTGGAGTACTTTTTTATTCGGACTTTTAACACCATTGTGATTTTAATAAATCACAAAAAAATCCACACAAAAAATCGGACTTTAATAAATAACCCCCTGTATGCCACTATGGGTCCCTAGTAATATGCAATATGGCTGGGGTCCCAATATGAGGACAAATTGCAGCCCTTGTGGCTACTGGAAACTGAGATTCAGCAATAGCCATAGGTTGAAATCCATTATGTTTGTACAAACTCAGGGATTGGCCTTAGGGGTGTGGGGCACCGTACTGACCATTATCTCTTTTGAAACACTAGAGCCTAATGGGGGAATGTAATATGTTTCGGTAGCGCAAAAACCATTTGCAAACACCTTTATGAATGTTATCGACACGTTTGCAGCATTTTTGACTGATCAAAGACCTCAACGACTTCCTCGCAAAGTTTGCAACCAATTGCTTTTGCGGACGTTCATAGTGTATGTAACAAAACTACGCAATCTCAAACATTTTTTGGCGATAAAATATTTAACCAAACTCCAGAGCAGGTGTTAAAGGTCCTCAATCCGCAATTAAGATTTGGCAATGCAATAAAAACCTAAAGAAGAATATTACATTGCGGCAGGCGAATTTTATTACATTTCCCCCTACGTATACACTTTTCCCCCCATCCCAGCCTGCTCATTTAGCTCACAGCTATTTACTGTACACAATATCACTTTTTTCATATCCCAGAGACCCTTCCAATTGTGGGGGCCAAGGGTAAATACCCTTTCTCCTCTACCCAAAAGGAAGCAATGTGTAAAGAGCCTTTTCATCACAGTTTGATGATATTTTGTATTTATTTCAGTAGAATATGATTTGCGGAGCAGCTCATCTATCTTGCACTGATCACCTCGGGGATATCTGCTTCCTCTACGGGGGCCCAGGCTGGTTCTGCTCTGGGAGGACAGGGGCAGTTTATTTCAGACTGGTTTGTGCACCAGCATCCTTAATATTCCCTTCCTTTCAGAAGCAAATTGACCATACTCTTATCTGAATGCTAATTTCCTAGTTAAAAGCTCTCCCTCATCGACAAGGGAATGAAAGAGTTTTAAATCACAGATGTAGAGTATCAAATACAATAATGCTCTTGCAATAGTGCACTGAAGCTTCAATTAATTAACCCTTGGGCTAAGTAGGCAGGTACAGTGCTGTGGGCACAGGCGGTGGATGGGAAAGGTTTAAATGTGCATCTCATTTCTGCAGCACGGACCTTGCCTTTTGCTTCTGATAAAGAGTCATATTTTGTTCCCCCGTCCTCATTTCCTTGCTGAGTTAATCCTGCTAATTCCACCTGAGACCTGTCTAAGAATCCAGAAGGAGCTGCTGGTGTCTGGGGTCTGGTCGAGTCATCAATAGCTCTGTCTTTAACCCCAATTATCCTGCAGGAGACTGAAAGGCACATGCAAAAGCCTCCATTTAGTATGGATTATATGTGCATTTAATAGAAGTACTATTCAGCTATGTCACATATTATCCGAGGTTTAGATTGGCAATTTGTAATTTTGCCCACAACTCCTATTTGATTCATTTATTTTAGTGAGTATATTAAGCCATGTGCTTTCTTGGTCGCTTGCAAAGGCAAGTAGAAACTGGAAAAAAATTGTGAATTTGGACCTTTTTGAATAAATTCAAAAACACTGCCCTTTATTATTTCAGCCTCTCTTATAACCTACAAGATCACTGACCTGCTTATAAAATATGATGGACGGATGTTCCTTTATATTGGGAACCTTATTTATCTGCACTGCGTGTGTATCCAGTTGTCATAGAGATTGCTCGGCCAAAGAAAAGCAACGTGACATCCTTTGACACCAATGAAATAGTGTCCCTAATGGTTGCTGTGGGTTACAAGACCAGAAGAATATGTTACATTACAATTCTGTATGCTTATGCTGACACTTTTTACGTCTTTTTAATGTTTATATGTCTTCGTCATGTCTATGATGAAGCTCAATATTATACACAGAGAAATGTGCCGAATTTTTGAGTTAAATGTGAGATCTGCTTAACGCAAGTAGTAAATATAGGCAGTGTGATGGCGGTGGGCTAAATCTGCACTTTGCTGATACATCTCTACCCCAAGGGGTGCTGCTTGTGTGCTTAAATTCCCACTGAGCCCCCTTTTAATTGTGGAGGTCCCTAGACAGTTGTCATATGGCGCTGTTTAAACAGAGATTATGCAAGGCACTTCACTCTAATCCACTCCGTTTACAAAATACAGACTATTGTGGGCCCCAGGAAGCAGGGATTACAAGCCGGCCTTTTATTAGTTCCATTTCCCTAGTCATTCTGCACAATCAGATTAGTGTATCCACTTGCTTTGTGAATAACACGTGAGGTTTTTTTTCCATCAGCTCCGCGTGCCCCTCTCCCCTCTCTCTCTCTGGCAAATTGTCTCTGTTAAACACAAAAGAGTTAAGCTCTTTAGGGTATAGCCCTTTTGTCATGGATCTCAGTGTCTGTATAACTCATTGGGCTTTAATATTTATAAGTCTGAGGAAGCACAATCTCTGCCTCCTCAGATATTCATGTACGGCATTTACTTATCAGCCAGTGCTTCTATTAAACTGATATCATATACTTACTCTAATACACATTGTGTCTTTGCAAAACTAATTGTGACAATCCGACAATAAATGTGTTTGGTTGCTTCATCTCTCCCCTACATGTCTGTACTTCTCTTATTCTAATATTGCCAATAACAATAAGATTATGGTTCTACCCTATTGTCTTCATTATGGGCTTCCATTAAACATTCTTTATTTATCCTATTCTTGATCCTTGTCCAGTTCTCTTAATAAAAGTTTATGTACTGTGGATATTTTTTTGATCATCATCAATATGCTGTTTTCTTTCATCCCTTATAAATCTTTAATAGAAAAAAATATTGTGACTGTAGGATCAACATGTTCAACATCTCCTTTTTTTTCTCTTTCTTTCTTTCTTTCTTTCTTTCTTTCTTTCTTTCTTTCTTTCTTTCTTTCTTTCTTTCTTTCTTTCTTTCTTTCTTTTTCTTTCTTTCTTTCTTTCTTTCTTTGTTTCTTTCTTTCTTTCCTTTCGCCTGGCATCTTTTTTTATGCAGTGTGTACTACTAAATGCATTTGTACACCTCATTTCTTTCCATGTGATTTAATAAAAAAAATGGTGACTCGATCAAAATGTTCAACCCATCTCCTTTCTTTCTTTCTTTCTTTCTTTCTTTCTTTCTTTCTTTCTTTCTTTCTTTCTTTCTTTCTTTCTTTCTTTCTTTCTTTCTTTCTCTCTTGCGACAGGCACGTTTTATTAAATTTCTTTCTTTCTTTCTTTCCTTTCGTTTCTTTCTTGTGCAGTGCATCTTTTTTTTGATGCAGTGTGTACTACTAAATGCATTTTTACACCTCATTTCTCATTTCATGTTCAACCCATCTCCCTCCTTCCTTTCTTTCTTCCTTTCTCTTTTTTTCTTTCTTTCTTTCTTTCTTTTGTTTCTTTCTTTCTTTCTCTCTTGCGACAGGTACGTTTTATTAAATTTCTTTCTTTCTTTCTTTCTTTCTTTCTTTCTTTCTTTCTTTCTTTCTTTCTTTCTTTCTTTCTTTCTTTCTTTCTTTTTCTCTTTCTTTCTTTCCTTTCTTTTGTTTCTTTCTTGTGCATTGCATCTTTTTTTTGATGCAGTGTGTGATACTAAATGCATTTCTACACCTCATTTCTTTCCATGCTATTTACCATCTGTGAGCTGGTCTTTAACCTAATAAAAATCATCTAGCTTTTGACTAACAAGAAAGGGAAACAGTGTTCATTGTGGGGATTTAGGAAAATGGCTTGACTAATCTCTGGGATGAGAATGGAGTGATTTATAGGCGGATTAAACTGTAGGCTATGATTAGGGGGCTGGTAGTAAGTGCATTAGATGTCTAAGTGTGGCAATAGAGTAAATAGGCGTTTTATTTATCGTAGTGCCAGGGGCCTCTTAGCGGAAGAGCGCTTCTCCAAATTGAAATATAGCAGAGTTTACACTCCTGATTAGGGCTTGAAGCACAGAGCCCAAGGCTATCAGCAAGCAGAAACACTGTGCTCTGACACCTAATTGTCACTGGATTAATGTGCAAAGCACAGCAACAAATAACCCAGTGTCAGAGCTGTTGGTGGCACTGACCACTTGCTGAGACTTGGGGCCAGATAGAGGTTTATATGTCACAGGCAGCACAGAGAATACACAAGGATGGGATCGATCGCAAGCAGCTTTTGTGAAACTTAGAATAACTAACAAAAGGGAAACATTAGCATGAGAAGACAAATGGTCATGTCACACCACAGCAATACAGAAGACGGGGAAATATTTCTGTGGCAGGAACATAGGTTTTGGTGATCACTCTTATATGGCAAATATATTGAGTTTGCTTAATTTATACTCTCTTTTAACTTGATTTTATTTATTTATTTTTTTAGTTCCCTTTTGTTCCAGACAAAATCAGCAAGCACTCCGTTGACACACTCGTGTATAAAAACGATAAACTTTATTTCAGCAAGTTAAAACCATCAAACGTCCTGACGCGTTTCTTTTCCACAATACGTAGTCACAGGCATGGTGCTCAAATGTGTCAAACGGCTTTTTCAATCTATTTACTGGAAATGGCATCTTGAATTAATATGCTACAATTAAAAAATTAACTAGACTACAAACAAACCATGTGTTCGAACTATATCTTCCCCGTAGGCTAACATTGGTGCTCGGTAGGTTTTAGGTGGCGAAGTAGGTGGTCGAAGTTTTTTTTAAAGAGACAGTACTTTAGAATAGTTGAACGATTTTTAGTTCGAATCGTTCAATTCAAAGTCGTAGTCAAAGTTCGAAGTAGCCAATTCGATGGTCGAAGTAGCCAAAAAAATACTTTGAAATTCAAAGTATTTTTCATTCTAATCCTTCACTCGAGCTAAGTAAATATGCCCCCTAAAGTCCATTCATTTCAGTACGGGATAACACTTTTGTTTAGACAGAAGCATAGTGCAACATCTTGTTATTACTTATCCCATATTTTGTTACATATTGTTTAAAATATGATTGTTTGTTTAACAGAAACGCTTATGGACTGTGAGCTCTTGAAACACACAGTATTTCAGGATAAGAGTGTGTTTATGTGTATAAATAAATACTAGGGATGCACCGAATCCAGGATTCGGCCTTTTTCAGCAGGATTCGGATTCGGCAGAATCCTTCTGCCCGCCCGAACTGAATCCTAACCCTAATTTGCATATGCAAATTAGGGTTCGGATTCTGTTCGGTATTTGGCGAATCCTTCGTAAAGGATTCGGGGGTTTCGGCCGAATCCAAAATACTAAAAATAATCGGTCGAATTGAATTCGAGTTAATTTTCAAAATAAAAAAAATTGAAATTCAAAGTAATTTTTTGGATACGTCGACCATCGAATATGCTACTACTACTTCGACTTCCGTTCGAAGTAAAAATACTTCGATTATTCAAAAATCGAAGTACTGTCTCTAAAAAAACTTCGACTTCAATACTTCACCAAATTAAACCTGCCGAAGTGCTATGTTAGCCTATGGGGACCTTCTAGAGCATTTTTCTAAGTTTTCTGAAGTCGAAGAAAAATCGTTCCATTGATGGATGAAATCCTTCGAATCGTTCGATTAGAAGGATTTCATTGTTCGATCGAATGATTTTACTTCGGCCACAAATGGCCAAATTCTATGTAAAAAAACTTCGACTTCGATATTCGAAGTCGAAGTATTCCAATTTGATGGTCGAATTTCGAAGCTTTTTCTACTTCGAAAATTCGACCCTTAATAAATCTGCCCCTAGATGTATTATGATTATATCCTGAAGGAACCACAATAAACTGTGTAAAACGAGGAAAAAAATTAAATCATGGTATGTAAAATTGAGGTTTCACTGTATAGACTTTATCATAATCTAAGTAATGAATACAATGTATATCTACTGCATATATGTAGCATACAAGCCAGCACTCATAGAACTTGTTCCAAATAAATGAAGAATTCGATTTATTTCACCAGTGTCTCATAGGAGACTAAACTCTAATCAAATAAACTGTATAATGTTGGGATTTATTTTGGGAAAAGGCCTCCGTTACTGTGTTGTATGTTAAGGCTATAAGTCTCCTGTATATATAGTGAATACAGTACCCCCTCTTGTAAAATATAAGGATATTATAAGTTACCGAGGAGTTTCATGACCATATAAAAACACGAGGCCGAAGGTAACTTCTGCATTAGAGGGTACTTTATTTATTATAATACACAAGTTTCAGTGAGTCATGTGACAGAAACGACATCAGAACTCACCGTTTATAACTGATGACATCAGAACTCACCGTTTATAAGGATATAATTTACAAGATATTCATGGCTTTTGTGTATTATATATATATGCACACACTCACTCGAGTGCTCAGAGCTCTGTAAGTACTGTCCAATACTTAATAACAAAGAAAAATGCATTTAGGAGTAACAGAATTATAATTAACTAGGAAATAATTATGATTAATAAGAAATAGGGAACAGGTGTTTCATATGCATTTCTGTACTTAGCCCTTAAAATATGCTAAATAAGTTTCTGAAATAAGTTTCTAAATACAATTCAGCAATAAAGCACTGTGGTCACATATTGATTGAGCTGAGATGGCAAGCACCCCATAACTCACTTTGAATATCATTTGAAATTCAGATTAGGGAAACAGGGAACACTAAACATTCTTACTGTTCTGGAAGTTGCAATGGTTTTGATGGCAAACAAAGCCAAAGTTGTGGGGCTAACAATCATTCCTCATAATATTCCCATTTAACAGTAGGACTGGTTTCTTGTATGCAACACATATACAAAATGACAAGGACACGATCGACAAAAATTACATTTGTATTTGTGGCTGCAACTATTTTGCTGAAACCAAGTCTTCTCCTTTTGCTCACACAACAACAACAGTTCAGTCATACTTTATGGCTAAGATCAGGGGTGCTTTGCCAATGAGGCTAGTTGAGGAGATTCAAACTATCTTTATAAAAGTGTTAACTTAGTTTTAATTTTAAAAAAGGGGGGTGATTTAGGGATGAAAATACCCCATTAAGCATAGGTTCATGAGCACTTATGTGAACATCAAGTATCTTGAAAATGGCTCCCTGTTGTGGATCAAACAGGTAAATGTCACATGATTTGTGAGATTAAACAGAAAATCAGTTGATGCAGAAAATGTTGTGATTCTCTTTATGGGGAAAATTTACTAAAGGGCAAAGTGGCTAACGCTGGCGTAATTTCGCCAAGGAGATAGACTCTAGCACAACTTCGTACTCGAACGCCAGGCGAATATTCGCTTTGGCGAAAGAGCGTTACTACGCAAATTCACTAAGTTTTTGATTTTACTGACCGTTACCTCTATCACCAGACTTGCCTTCGCCATTCAGACCAGGCAAAGTGAAATAGAGTAGATAGGAGTTCCTCAAAAAAAAGTCCCAAAAAACGCTGGCGTCTTTTACTTTTTACAGGGTTATAGGCTGAAAAAGGACGAAATTTTTTTTTGAGGTACCCTCCTTCCCCCCTACAAATGATAACACATGGCACCTAAACTAAACTGTGGGCACATGTGTAGGGCAATATAACACCTCTATATAATTTTATTAAAGGGCATGTAAAGGCAAAACTATAAAACCCCATTTTTACTCTCTTTAATAAAAAGAAACCTATCTCCAATATACTTTAATTAAAAAATATGTACCAATTTTATAATAAAACTGATATTCTCCTTCATTTACTGCTGTGGATAGGAATTGTCAGACGGTCCCTAACTGCTGAGCAGGGAAACAATCATACTTATGAACAGCAGGGGGAGCCCCCGCCTTACTTCCCAGCCATGCAGAACTCAAGCAGCTTTGTTTATGACGATCCCTAAGCAGCCCAGACCACACTGAGCATGTGCACAGTCTTAGTCTTGCAAAGATGTTTAACAAAGTTACAAGATGGTGACCCCCTGTAGCCAACTTTGAAAGCATAAATTATTTGTTTGATTAGGCTTGTGGTGCAGTAAGTTCATGTTTATGTTTAATATACAAAATACAGCATTTCTAGCCTTATTCTATTTTAGACTTTACATGCCCTTTAAGGTTCCCTGGCCTTGTGTAGTGTAATGTATTTGCTGCAGCATATAAGGCCATTGTACTTTAACTGCACGCCGTATGCAAATTAGCCAACGCTAGCGTAACTTCGAACTGCTGAGCGTAATTTTACCAGCGTTCGGTACCCTGTGCGCAACTTTGGATCTTCGTGAATTAGTGTTGTCCAGGCGAATTTACGTCTGGCGAAGTGTTGCGATGTGCGCGAAGCCAGCACTGGCGAATTTTCGGCAGTTAGTGAATTTGCCCATATATGTTAGTTCCAGTAAAGGGAATTTAAATATTTATTCAACTCACTCTGTATTATATAAGAGAAAGAACATAACATTCCTCTGGTTATGAGACAAGACAATTGGAAGAAAACATATTTCAGTGCTGTTCATGATGTTAAAGTGTCGGTATCCTGCTAAAGTTTTATTGAGCATGAAAGTCAGGCTTAGCGAAAGCTCCTGGCAAAGAGAGGCTGTAGATTCTGCTGGTGATTCAGTGGTGCAATGTCTTGTGATTAACTTTGACATTTGCAGTGTTTGCTGTGAAATATGGCACTTTATTGCAAGACTCTAGTTGAGAAATTTCATAATTCCCCTTTTTTCAGGCTCATTTGATTATCAATTGTACAACTCTCCCCTACACTTATACCCTGCAAATTTTATACGGATATGATTTACTTCTTTCCTTTGTGATGCGGGACCAGATGTCTGGTACATCCAAGAATAAACGGAAGTGGCTTGAAAAATATCCATTTTCTTTCAACCCAGGTAAAGAATTATTGGCATTTCTGTTCTGCGGTAGACAGACGTGTAGATGGGACTGGTTATAAACTTTGTTTTAGGCAACAGACTTTATTAGACAAATGACAGTATTAATATATTATCATAATCTAAAAGCCCTTCTAATTATTGTAATTGATTTTATAATAAATGTATACAACCGGCTCTAATCCTTGCACTATAAATGACCGATCAAATAATAATTAGCACGGAACCATATATCTCCTAGCAATGCAATAGGCTGCAAAGTTGAACTACAGCTCACCCAATGGAAAAGATGACCTGAGTGTAAAACCCCAGGTCCGATATATGCAATGTATGTGATCAACTGAAAATAATATCAGCTTCTATCGCAATCACCAAGGACGGCAGTTGGCTCTGGTGTCGTGCCCCGAACCCGTAGCTTGAGGTGAGGATACAACCAAACAAATGAACACGTACTCCTGGAGCCAGCCGATGTAGTAAAAACAAGTTTATTCCATAGTAATAGAAGTTACACGTCCTCAGGAGTATGTGCTCATTTGTTTAATTGATTTTATAAACCACACTCATCGTCAGAGGTGCCACTAATGTGATTATTGACAATTCTTGCTTTGTGGCAATAATTTGGGGCAAGCACTTTTCTATTTCAGCTGGATAATAACCATAAGCTATGAGGAAGGTCCATGCAGAATGGCTTTGCAGAATGGGAGGACTTGACTTGCCCCAAACCAAAAAACACTTATGGCAGCCAGGCCTGGAAACAAATCCCACCAACAATGTTCCAATATCTAGTGGAAAGCCATCTCAGAAGAGTAAAGGGGTTAGAGAAGAGGGTAAAGGTAAATTGGTGAAGTACCACCTTTCGGCAAGAGCAGGGATGTCCAGCTGAAGGTCTGTGGGTCAGATAAAGTGATCTAAGGTATCTTTATGAACGGCAACCTGTTGAATATTTTGTAGAGTTTTGCATAGTTTCTTTAGGGTGTTACTTGCATTCAGGCTTCCATTATTCTCTTCCTTCTTAGAGAATAGTTTTCTTTCTGCTAGCATTTAGTGTAATATAGTCTGGCAGTGTCGGACTGGGGTATCTGTGCCCCCCCAGAAACCTCACCACAAGGGGTCCTACCCTGGAACTTGCCAGCGCTGCAAACACCCACCCGCAAACCACTCCCCTCACTCTGTAGACCAGGGGTGGGCAGCGAGCCATGTGCAGTGAGACCCACCAGAATTTCTTCTGATATCCCAGGACACTGTAGTCTGTGACATGGTCAAACACAAGAGGACAAACATGGAAAAGATAAGACGAAGGGCCAACAAGGACAACTTCCTAAGCATAGGCATACTTTACAGCTAAGAATTGTGATTAGTATAGGTATGGGATCTGTTAGCCGGAAACCCGTTATTCATAAAGCTCCAAATTACAGGAAGGCCGTCTCCCACAGACACCATATTAATCAAATAACTCAACATTTTCAAAGTGATTTCCTATGACTCTGTAGTGGTAAAACAGTACCTTGTATTTGTGTTTATTGGAGGCAAAACAATCCGAATTACACAAAGACCTTATATCCGCAAAACCCCAGGGCTCAAGAATTCTGGATAGCAGTTACCATAGGAGCTGATTCTCTTGGTTTATTTCTATTTGCTGCAGAGATAGACAGACAGACAGACAGACAGATAGATGGCTACAAAATGACAATGCCAGTGGGTCCTGTTAAAATTTGGACTTTTGGACTACATGCCTTTAGCCATTTTTTTTCAACTCAGGTAATGGCTTGTTCTCAGCATTGGGTGGGTACTCATTTACTCAGCATCATTAACAAGGTCAAAAACCAATGTTATTTTACTATTTGGAATCATTTTGGTCTCACAATGAAAAAGAAAGCAGAGTGGAAGTGGCCTTAATATGATCACTTTCTTTTCATTGTCCTTTATGGGAAAATAATTTAGCCCTAAATTTAGTGGTCCCCTCAGGGAAGTGATATCTTTAAAAAGGTGGTCTGAAGGACAGGTTTTACTGGACTTTAATAGGATTATAGAGTCATATCAATCTTAATATTGCACTTTCTTGCTCAGTTCTCTGCTACCAATGCATTCCTCTATAATGTATCTTTTAAACACAATAACATTTGAGCCCGACTTGTCTTTAAATAAATGTAAATACGTGTATATATAAGGCATTCCCCACCCAAAAAAATGCTTTTTACAAAATAACAGAAAACTTAATTTTAAGCAGCTTTCTGTTATACATTGATTAAACATTTTCAATTGTATTAAGATACTTGTAAATGTAATCACCACTGAAGGCATTATACGTCTGGTTGTTTATGTTCCCTGCACTACTGGTTCTGACTCCTGAAATAATGTAGCAGCAGCCTAACTGAGTAACAGACCAGGAAAGCACTCTGACTTCTGGTACATTGTTTTAAGACTCAGTCTTACTGAAAGACATATTTTGCAGAAGCTCACTTCTCGTTCTGACTGCTGTTAATCAGGTTGGTTAATCAAAAAACCACAGTCGAGGACCAACTGCAATGTGTCTTAGAATTCTGACCCCTACACAAAATCAAAAGCTCATTTTAAGGTGAACAACTCATTTAGACATTAATGGAAATCATCAAAACATTTGCAGTTAAGTGAGGTTACATCTGTCCAAAACTTGAAGCTGAAGGGCTGCAATGATTTCTATGTGACCCTGCAATCCCAGCCAATTGTTCAGTCTGCAAAGCTATAACTAAGGCTGGAGGAAAATCAAATTCTAGAAGAGGGATTAGCAGTAACACATGGGGGGGGATACATATAAATACAGAGGTGATATGATAGAAGCACTGAAATATATCGGTAAAGGGATTATTCACCTGTAAATGAATTATGATGATGTAGCCAGTGGTATTTGCAATTGGGTCTTGATTTTTTTAAATATTTTTGGAGTTAGAATAATTTAACTTTTTATTCAGCAGCTCTTCAATTTATAATTTTAGCAGCTTTTGGGTTGCTAGGGTACAATTTACCCTAGCAGTCAGGCAGAGATATGAGTGATAGACTGGAAAATATATAGGAGAGGCCTGAAGATAAAGAATCAAAAAATAACAATCACCTTTTTGGCTGTCAAGGTCAGTGACCCCCATTGGGGAGCTGGAAAGGGGCAAAAGGAAAAGATAAATAATTGTACATTTTTTTATAGAGATTAACAGCCCCTTACCAATTACAGATGTAAAAGGTGTACATTTTACCTATCAACACAAAATACACTTATTGCTTGTGTGTGGCCTTGGTAGAGTGTAGCTCATAAGTACGAGGTGCCTGTAATAGGAATTAAGCACAGAGTGCTGGTGCCCCTTTCTTTGCTAGTTATTAATGGAGTGTTGCACGAGGGACACCCACATCCCATGTACATGCTCCCTGCTGTATGTACAGCTCAAAGGGACGGCAGAAGCCATGCCCTAGTTATAGTGTTATAATGATCTTACTTTAACCTTATTGTGCACATTTTTAAACTACGAATATGACCACTGTGTGTTTGAATGTGATAGGGACCATAGATTGTAAACTCCTCCGGGTGCAGTGAATCATGAATAATCTCTGTTTAGTGCTGCAAATGTTGGTACTATAGAAACAGACGGCTATACAGGCATGTAACCTGTTATCCAGAACCTGGGGTTTTCCACATAACAGATCATAACTTTCTGTAATTTGGATCTTCATACACTAGAGCAGAGGCACACTGGCAGATTCGGGGAGATTTAGTTGCCTGGCAACTAATCGCCTCTTCTTTGGGGCGACAATCTTCCCGAACTGCCTTCCCCCTGACTTCCTCTTGCTCAAATGAAAAATCGCCTGAGGCTAATGCACTCGCGGCTAGTGATGGACGAATTTCTCCCATTTTACTTTGCCGAAAATCAGCGAATTTACTGCAAAATTGAAATCGGAAAGTTTCACGGAAAAATCGTGAAATTCGGACATTTTTGCAAAAAAATCATAACAATCTAAAAATTGGACATTGACGCCCAGCGAAACGCGGAAGTTTGCCACAAATTAGTGCCAGTCGAATTTATTCGCCCATCACTACTCGCAGCGCTTTGATTCCCGAAGTCGCCCGAAGTTTCCTCGTATGGCAACTTCGGGCGACTTCGGAAATTGAAGTGGCGTGAGTGCCATTGCGCTGGCGTTTTTTCATTATAGCAGGCGGAAGGCAGGGGAAGGCAGGTCAGGGAGATTGTTGCCCTGAAAAAGAGACGATTAAATTAGTCGCCAGGGGACTAAATCAATTATTAAAAAAAAAATGAATTACATCTTAGTTTGTAGCAAGTACAAGGTACTGTTTTATTATTATTACAGAGAAAAATTAAATCATTTTAAAAAATTTGGATTATCTGTATAAATGGCCTTTCCATTAATTCGGAGATTCTGGAAAAACAGGTTTCCAGATAATGGATCCCATACCTACGCATATAATTTAATATATAATATAAAAAATATCTATATATATAATTATATATATAGGAAAAAGTACCCCCCTTTTGTAAAATATAAGGATTTTTAAAAGTTACGAGGAGTTTCATGACCAGGAAACAGGTCCAAACTCTGAGGTAACCAAAATACCCTTTCATATTTTAACTGGGGGTATTATTTATATTATAATACACAAGTTTCGGAGTCATGTGACAGAAATGACATCAGAAACTCACCGTTTTATAACTGATGACATCAAACTCACCGTTTATAAGGAATTAATAATTACAGGATATTCATGGCTTTTGTGTTATATATATATATACACACAGTATACACACAGTATATGAAGGTATAAACACATATGTTAGAGAAAAGGCAGAACAATGGGTTAATAGTGAGTGCTTATGGGAAATGTGTGCAGCCTACTGTGCAAGTATAAGGAGAAAGAAATCTTTTAGTCTAATGAATTCATATTATACCAATATTTCCTATAAGAGTTAAGTGCAGTTTTGGATATAGTAAAAAGTACAAAAGAAAGGTACAGAGAAGCATCATGTCTAATCTCACATTATTCTTCTAGTATCTTTTACAGCTCACTATTCCTGTTCCCACCCGTGAATCCCTTTGTTCAATGCAAATACACATTGGTCCCAACTGCAACGCAGTATTGAGCCATATTTCTCCTCGTCCCCTGAAGCGTCACATTTAAAAGCTCTGCTTTGCAAATCATACACATTTGTTAAAGGTTAGCGAATGGGAAGCTAAACCAACCATACCAATAACAGCCAGAAGAACGGCTTCTGCAAATGCGTTGCCCCAGCCATTTCAGCTTTAATATTCAGCAGGAGTGTAGCTAAAAGGCCACTAAGCCGGAGGTAGATAAAGTAGTTTTGGGTTTTTATGGCTTTCAGTCTTCAGTGAGATCTCTTAAATATTGCTAATGAGCTCGGTCGACTCGTGCTGCCTTTTCTAGTTGGCTACAGTTCCATTCCCTGTCTAGCAATCCAGCCTAGGCCTCTGTAAAGGGAATTATCATGCCTCCTAAATCATCTCTGCAGGGGTTTGCTTTAATCCCATCAAGGCACTTCAGCTCTGTTCTGCCCTGAATGTGCTCCACAATGAATGATGGCTTCCAGGGGAGCTATTAAAGAGGCCCTTTGGACAAATTGAAAGTGGATGTGTTACCCTGTCACTGGAGAATGTGGCCAGAAACATCAACATTGCCCAAGGCAGTGGAGCTGCTAAACATTAACATTAGGGATGGGAATGAGATGAGGTGGTGTCCGGGGTAATGCCACCCACTGTCTTTTCTGTGCTCCTGGCAGACACCTGCCCACCTTCCCTGTCCTCCCCACAGCCTGATGCCCTGAAGGCCTGAAAGTAGCTCGGCACAAGCCAATACAAACGCCTGCTGCCTCAGCCAAGAGAGGCACAAATCAAGTGTGGGACTCCATTACAGCTCATTTATTCACAATCTGCAATTTGTTATTGAGCTGAGTAATGACATTACATCACAGTTGTCACGTTAAATGCTGATCCTTAGGGAGCTGAATTACTAACCACCAGCATCTCCAGAAGTAACACTACCAAGTATTATGTTTATTTGAATTACTAACCACCAGCATCTCCAGAAGTAACACTACCAAGTATTATGTTTATTTGAATTACTAACCAGCCACATCTCCAGAAAGTAACACTACCAAAATATTATGGTTTATTTGAATTACTAACCACCAGCATCTCCAGAAAGTAACAACTACCCAAGTTTATAATGTTTATTTTGAATTTACTAACCACCAGCATCTCCAGAAGTAACACTACCAAGTATTATGTTTATTTGAATTACTAACCACCAGCATCTCCAGAAGTAACACTACCAAGTATTATGTTTATTTGAATTACTAACCACCAGCATCTCCAGTAGTAACACTTCCAAGTGTTATGTTTATTTCTCTTAAAGCACACACTAAGGGGCCGATTCACTAAATTCGAGTGAAGGATTCGAAGTAAAAAAACTTTGAATTTCGAAGTATTTTTTGGGCTACTTCGACCATCGAATGGGCTACTTCGACCTTCGACTACGACTATCGAAGGATTCGAAGTAAAAATCGTTCGACTATTCGACCATTCGATAGTCGAAGTACTGTCCTCTTTAAAAAAAACTTCGACCCCTAGTTCGGCAGCTAAAAGCTACGAAGTCAATGTTAAGCCTATGGGGAAGGTCCCCATAGGCTTTTTCCTAAAGTTTTTTGATCGAAGGATATTCCTTCGATCGTTGGATTAAAAATCCTTCGAATCGTTCGATTCGAAGGATTTAATCGTTCCAAATCGAAGGATAATCCTTCGATCGGTACGATCGAAGTATTCGCGCTAAAATCCTTCGACTTCGATATTCGAAGTCGAAGGATTTTAATTCCTAGTCGAATATCGAGGGTTAATTAACCCTCGATATTCGACCCTTAGTGAATCGGCCCTTAGAGAAGCCTACCCTCACTCTGCTTAACTACCAGATGCAATACCACATACAATACCACATCTCTCACCCACTTAATTCTTGCCCCATTACCACACCTTCCCCCATATGTAATAAAAGGTACTACTTTTGCCCAGGAGCAGTAATCAACAGCAACCAATAAGATGTTTGCTTTTAAACTGGTGACCAGTAAATTGTACCTGCTGATTGGTTGCTATGGGTAATTGCACCTGGGCAAAGTTAGTGCCTTTTATTACATTACCCCCCTTGTGTCTAATTCTCTTCTCTTTAGATTGTAAGCTCTGTTGCACTGGGCCTTCCTCAACTTTTGTACCTGAATTGTTTGTGTGTAACTCCATATGTTCTATGTATGTAATTCATGTGATAACACATTTACTTTAAAGAGCTACACAATATGTTGGTGCTCTATAAATACATTTTAATAATAGTAATAATAATAATTTACATATGTATCAATTAAAACAATATAATTCCATATCTGGGATGCTTGGGACCAGGGGTATCCAGATAAGGGACCGTTCCATAATTAGGATTACCATATATTGTCTGCTAAAAATCATTTCAACATGAAATAAACCCAAAAGGATTGTTTTACCTCCAAAATGGATTTATGCAGCTTATTTACCCATCAAGTACAAGGTACAGGTATGGGACCTGTTAGCTAGAATGCTCAGGTTCTAAAATATCCCAATGCACACCTTAGTAAATGTTGCCCACCCTGGTGTATGCAAAAGTAAAAAATGCTTTAATATGCTTAAAATATACATACAGCAATATATCTCTATTACAATGGCAAGTATATACCACCGGTGTTTAAAGTGCAAATTAGCAAATATGTTAAAGCAAACACGTTGTGCAAATAAATTATTTAGATAAATGTTTAAATGAAGAATACTCAGGACCTGTGGTTTTCTGGATAAGGGTTATACTTTAATGTGGATCTTCATACCTTAAAGGGGACATTCACCTTTAAGTTAACTTTTAGTATGTTATAGAATGGATAATTCTAAGCAACTTTTTACTTGGCCTTTGATTTAAATTGTTTCTGAAGTTTTTGCCTTCTTCTTCTGACTCTTTCCAACTTTCAAATGGGGTTTACTGACCCCATTTAAAAAACAATGCTCTCTGAGGCTATACATTGATTGTTATTTTTTATTATTCATCTTTCTATCCAGACCCTCTCCTATTCATATTCCAGTATCTTATTCAAATCCATTCATGGTTGCTAAGGTCATATGGACCCTAGCAACCAGTTTGCTGAGATAACAAACTGGAGCTGCTGAAAAAGGGGGAAAATAACTCAAAAAAAATATATAAAAAAGTATAAAAAAAGTATAAAAAAATGAAACCCAATTGCAAATGGTCTCAGAATATCACTGTTTATATCATTCAAATATTTAATTTAAAGGTGAACAACCCCTTATAAGTCTATGTAAAATAGTTTGAATATTAAATAAACCCAATAGGGTTGTTTTGTCTCTAGTAAGGAGTAATTATACGAGTCTCTAGTAAGGATTAATTATATGATTGTTGGGATCACGTTCAAGCTACTGTTTTATTATTACAGAGGAAAAGGGAAATTACTTTTAAAAATTGAGTTGTTTGATTATAATGGAGTCAATGGAAGTTGGCCTTCCTGTAATTTGGAGCTTTCTGGATAATGGTTGACAGATAACGGATCACACATATATATATATCTACAGTTATACAGTGTGTATGTATATAATATATATATATATATATATATATATATATATATTATATATATATATATATACATCTGAAAGTCGGCAGAACAGAAATAACTTGCCTGGGTGCAGTATCAGAAATCAAAGTAATAGCCATCGGATAGAAACCGCACTCACAGGTCTTAAGTATTTTTTTAAAAAAATTTATTTATTATCATATTGGCGGTTGAGGTTTTGGCCTAGTCCTAGGCCTTTCTCAATATGATAATAGATTAAATTTTTTAAAAAAAAAACTTAAGACCTGTGAGTGCGGTTTCTATCCGATGGACCATATATATATATATATATATATATATATATATATATATAATACACAAAAGCCATGAATATCCTGTAAATTATATCCTTATAAACGGTGAGTTCTGATGTCATCAGTTATAAACGGTGAGTTCTGATGTCAAACTTGTGTATTATAATAAATAAAGTACTCCCAGTTGCAAAATATGAGGATATTAGAAGTTACCTCAGAGTTTCCTGACCTGTATAAAAACACTTGGCCTTCGGCCTCGTGTTTTTATATGGTCATGGAACTCCTCAGTAACTTATAATATCCTTATATTTTACAAAAGGGGGTACTTTATTCATATATATATATATATATATATATATATATATTATATATATATATATATATATATACACACACCAACATCTTGCTAATTTTTTTCACACAAGGTGCTGGGGGCCACAGACAAGCCCTCTCCATTAAAACTGAACTCGGCTGAATAATAAGATCTGTAGCAGGCAAGTGCTAACATGACTTGCTCTCTGATTGCCTTCATTGGGTCAGTACAAATTGGCTCGCAGGCTCATCTCAATACGCTTAATAAACATCTCTGCCAAACAGCAGCTAAGTTAGACTTTAGGCAAAGCAAATAAAATGACTCTCGTTTCATAAATGAATTGCAACAGGATGGTAACATTTTGATCACGTTAACTGACAAACCTTGTTTGTTATTCACTTTTCACAATGACAAAGTCATTTTCTTCTCCTCCGGCATATTTGCAGAAATGCACCTCTCTCGTATCTAAAAGTCGACTTGTTTGGGGGAGATTCTCGGCAACACTTGATAACTGTGTCTAATAATTCCATGGCTGAAATTAATATATCATGTGCTGGAATATTCCCTTTCTGACATATCTAATAAGCATTTCTGCTCCACCATACAGCAACTGTGAGATATGTACTATAATCTCCTTTTATTTCTATCAAGAGGGTTTTGTGTTCTCTCCATTCAGAGAAGCAAGGATCCCCCACCAGCCTTACAAAGCTCTACTTCCGTACAGGTTAAAGGGGTGGTTCACACTTTTAGTATGTTATAGAATGGATAATTCTAAGCAACTTTTCAATTGACCTTCTTTTTTATAGTTTATTGCATTGCACCCTTCTTCTGACTCTTTTCAGCTATCGAAAGGGGGTCACTGACCCCATCTTAAAGCAAATGCTCTGTTTGGCTACAAATGTATAGTAATTACAACTTTGTATTACTCCTCTGTCTATTTAGGCCTCTCCTATTCATATCCCAGTCTCTTATTCATATCAATTTATGTTTGCTATGGTAAATTGGACCCTAATGCAAATAGCAAACTGGAGAGTTTCCGAAATAAAAAGCTCAATAACTCAAATACAGCAAATAATAATACTAAATAAAAATCAATTGCAAATTGTCTCAGAATATCACTCTCTACATCATACTAAAAGTTAATTTAAAGGTGAACAACCCTTTATGGGACAACTTGATAAAAGCATAAAGTAGAGCAATAGGTGAGTGTAAGGCTGGTGTATTGAGGTAAGCTTTGTGTAATGTATTATATGTATGATATTTTTAGTTTTTAGTATACTTTAAATGGACTGTCAACCCAAAAAATGTATGTTTTGCCTATTAAAAGAAAACAAAATTCTATGCAACTTTTTTTTCATTAAAGATGTTCTATGTATTGCTATTGAAAGCAATTGTTTTTACAAATAACTTTAGTAAATTCGTAATAAATGTATATTGGAAAGTTATTCCAGGACTTAGGGCAGGCGTAATACTGCTTGTGCAATACAGGTGTCAGTAATGGGCATTGGTCATTCTGGTCCCAATGTGAATTTATTCTATGTCCCCACTCCTTGATCTAACAACTATCTTCTTATATCTTTTTATTCAAACTGTATATCTTTGCAAGCTTATACCTTTGTATTCAGTGGTCAGAATTGTTAGCCAGGCTGGTATAGTAATAGTGCTGGTGCTGAGCAGGCTATGTCCAGTTACTATATGTGCATGCAATGCCTTAAACACAATATAAAAACAGAGGGGAAATTAGATGGAACAATGGGCACATTATTTCAGCCCTTGCACCTTCTTATAAGAACAAAATACCTTTTACATACTTGCTGACCCATAGTGATCTCAACAATAGACACCCTTGTGTTATTTGCAGTGCTGGTTTTTGTAGCCAGTGCCGAGGAGGCCTATTTCCAGTCCCCTCACTGGTCTGTTAAGTCATTTGCAAAAAGCTAACAAACTCAAGCTGCATCCTCATAGCGACTGTTTAAAACCATTACTTTCCCTTTTAATCAAATCACCCAAATGTCAAAATACACAATTCTTGCCATGAATCTCACTTGCCTGTTACAGTTCACTAGCTGACCTTGAAAATATTTGCTCTTCTCAGCTCCCTTGCTTCGGCCTTCAGCTAAATTGCTCCCGACCAGTCCTCATTATTTCTACTGTATACAGGAGTCTGACTTGCATAAAGCCAATGGCACAGACTGGGGGACAAAGCACATGGGAAACAGGAGAAACCAGAATGAAATATTTTTTCCAATATAAGTCAAGCCAATGAATAAGGCGGCAGACTAGAATAAAGCGCATATTCATAAATACAGGTATGGGATTTATTATCCTGAAGCCCGTTATCCAGAAAGATCTGGATCATAGAAAGGCCATCTCCCAAAGATTCTATTATAATCAAATATTTTTTTTCTCTGTAATAATAAAACAGTACCTTGTACTTCACACCAACTAAGATATAATAGACCCTTATTGGAGGCAAAACATTCCTATTGGGGTTGTGCAATGTTTAAATTCATTTTTTCAGACTTAAGGCATGGTGATCCAAATTACGGGAAGACCCCTTAGCCAGAAAGCCTTGGGTTCTGAGGATTCTGGATAACAGGTCCCATACATATATAGGGCAAATATCCTGTTGTATAAATCATTATTTATAAACCACCTTGCAGCAGTGGCTTAACTACATGTTGCTGGGCCCCACAGCAAATTTATTTTAGGGCCCCTGATATATCCAGAGTTCGACCTTTTTTCAGATATATGTTGAAATTGCTCACTAATTAGGGCCTTGTGGGCCCTATACCTGCTGGGCCCCCCTGCAGCCACAGGGTCTGCTTCCTCACTAGTTACGCCCCTGCCTTGCAGTTTTCCAGCTATTGCAACAACCTTTGGGCTGAAAGTGGGTGCAGGGAGTTGTAACTGAATAAGGTGTTAATGTTACAACCTATTTTCTTTACAGAAATTGATCTGTGGTGCAATATAACTTCAGCGCTTTCTCTGTGCATGAACTGTGGAGCCTCACAAATGATGATGCCCCTGAGCAAGCAGGTACTGGTAGATATTGTCCCACCACATTTGGGGTTAGGCCAGAAAGTGTGTGCATCTGAAACTGAGCAAATAAATGCTGCACATCCACCCGTTTCTGTTTACTGCGGCTTTTTTTTTGTTTGTCGCCTGAAATAAAGAACCCAGAAACCTAGGGTCATTTATGAATCCAGGCACATAAATCCAGCAAAAATGGGTTCAATCATAGTGTATATTGATTCATTGAAAGTATGTTTGGCCAAACACTTGCATGTATTTTTGCCAATGCCAATGTGCCTGTCCTATCCTTTCTAATGAATTGTGCACAAGTGTGCCTACTAACGCAGGGGAACCCTGGAGATACCACCTCCCTTTGTTGAGTGCAAGCCTATATGCTATTATAGTATTTCTCAACTTGTGGCTAATGATTTGGGTCTTGGCACCTTAACCTAACTCTTGTACTCATGAGAATCTACTATTTCTAAAAAATTTGGAATTTATTCTGTATTTATGGATACCACCTCCCTGAATGTGCAGTAATTCCCCCCTGTGGGCTGTGTCAACAGTCTAAAAGAATCACACACAGACACCATTTTAATACCAAGGGGCACATTTACTTAGCTCGAGTGGAATGAAATAAAAAAAACTTTGAATTTCGAATGTTTTTTTTTGGCTACTTCGACTATCAAATTGGCTGCTTCGACCTTCGACTACGACTTCGAATCGAACGATTCAAACTAAAAATCGCTCGACTATTCGACCATTCGATAATCAAAGTACTGTCTCTTTAAAAAAAACTTTGACCCCCTACTTCGCCACCTAAAACCTACCGAGGTGCAATGTTAGCCTATAGGGAAGGTCCCCATAGGCTTTCCTAGCTTTTTTTAAGGCGAAGAAAAAACGTTCGATCAATGGATTAAAATCCTACGAATCGTTCGATTCGAAGGATTTAATCGTTCGACCGAGCGGTTTTTCGTTTGATCGTTCAATCGAACTAATTGCGGTAAATCCTTCGACTTTGATATTCGAAGTCGAAGGATTTACCTTCGGCAGTCGAATATTGAGGGTTAATTAACCCTCGATATTCGACCCTATGTAAATCTGCCCCAAGCGTCAGAAATGCTGTAGTCCTTTTTCCACCAATTGCTTTCGATTTGTAAATATGCGCAACTGCAATTGCGAGGGTTATAATGCCCTTTGTACTCAATGGCTGCATTTATAAACGGCTACAGTGGAGTGAGACAATAACTTTAGTCATATTTATATAATACACATGAGCCATTATTATCCTGTACAATATAAATGGCTTAGTGATGTCATCAGTAATGATCGATATTTAATGAGTCGTTTGTGTCAACATGTGTATTACTAAATAAAATAAAATAAAACAAAATAATGTACCCCTTGTTGTAAAATGAGGATATTAGAAGTCACCGAGGAGTTCCATGACCCTTTCAAGGATAGGGGGTAGATTATTCCCTAAATATTTGTCACACTGTGACATCAGAGAATGAGAAATATAAGAATATATATATCACTGTATATGTAATATCTGTGATATATGTAATATCTAGATTTTGTGTATGAATAGATTGTGCACACCCTATAGCAGTATCCGTTCCTTTGCAGAAAGGTCGCCTACACCCTACAGTGCAACTCACTGCTACATTACTTCCCCGTGCCAAGGGAAGGGCTTAACAAGACAAACGCTCCCCATTTCTTTGATTATGAAAACACGGAGGGTATAAAACAGCCATCTAAGATGTGGGCAAACAATTAGTTGTGAGTCATTTATCTGGAGTTTGTATGGTTTAGAAAAACTCCATCTTCCCGGCTGATGCTGTCCTAATGCATTTAACTTCAGCCATCAGCTATGATTAAACACCTGCTGTTGTGGGGAAACAAAGCACACTAATCCAATATGTATTTCTGACATCTTAAATATCACCCAGTCCCCTGACATCAGGCACAGCTTTTCAGCGGGATGGAATTCCAGAGCATATTTTTCTAATTTATGGATGGACAATAAATCAAAATTAAGCCTTGGGCAATGAAATATACATCAGTGCAGAATGAACTGACTACAAACTAGGGCGCAGAACAGCAGAGGGAAGCAGCCGGGATGTATTAATAGAATACCGCACTATACAGAAGCTTTTTAACATGCACTGGTTAAAGGGAAAATATGCACTCTTTGTGAGCAGTGTTTATCATCCATTTATTCTCCTGTAAACAGACAGTAATAAATGTAGCACTGATGACTATGCATGCTGAACACTCCTTATCTGCATATGTGATTTTATATATATATAATATATATATATATATATATAAGTAATAACTCCAAATGGCAGCACACCGCCTTTGCAGCTTACCTCGGGTGCAAGGTAAAATAGGTAGGTAATATAGTAAAAATGACCAGCAACACCGAGTCTTTTGAAGAAAACAAATTGTATTCAAGTTACATGTAAAGCCGACGTGACGTTTCGGTCCACTCAGGAACCTTTCTCAAGGCCTTGAGAAAGGTCCCTGAGTGGACCGAAACGTCACGTCGGCTTTACATGTAACTTGAATACAATTTGTTTTCTTCAAAAGACTCGGTGTTGCTGGTCATTTTTACTATATATATATATATATATATATATATATATATATATATATATATATATATATATATATATATACCAATAGTTTCCAAACCAGCACTCCCTTAAGTGAAAAAATTAAATTTTATTGTTACATAGTATCTGGAAGCAGATACTATGTAACAATAAAAATTAAATTTTTTCACTAAAGGGAGTGCTGGTTTGGAAACTATTGGTGTATACAAAATTACTGTGCAACCTTCTCTTTATCTACATTGCCTTGGAGTGCGGATACTCATTGGAGAATTTATATATATATATATATATATATATATATATATATATATATATATATAGAGCGATAGTGGGACGCACATCCATTCAAATGGAAAGTGTTTGGGTGCCAGTCGTAAAGTAAATCGATATATCCCACTCCCTGGTAAGCTGCTGCCTACACAGTTATCGATCGGTTTATTGGGAAAGTTGCTGCTCGATCGGAGGAACACAGAAGCACCAGTACTTGTACAAGCCTGAGTGAACTACTACCACAGAGTCTAACCCCATTGGAACCAAGCGAGGCACCCACAATGGCTGATGACCTCTCCCAACATACTTTTGATATTGACACGAGCTCCGAGTTTGCCTTCACCGCACAGGACGTGGATAGGATACTGTTCTCAGAAACTCCGCTTGACATCGCAGTGAGTAGAACAAATCTTGACCTGTACCATGAATTGATGACCCTCAAGAAAAGAGAAATAGATCTACAAATGCATGGCATCTATTTATCCAATTATCATAGACAGAGACTGCTACCACGTGGCTTCAGAATTAATAACATCCCCACCATTGGTCGCAATAACCCCGAGTTCTGTGGTAAGTGGTGCGGGATATTGAACAGATGTTCGTTCGACCTAATATTGCTAGTGGTGGAACAAGTGGGAAAAGACCTGACTGCACTGAAAGAGGAGACTAATAAACTAGAGGAACAATACTTAGACTCTTTTAAAAAAGATACTACCACTGATTGGCTGAACAAACTTAAAGGGGCAATTGACAAGCATAAGTCTGATTTAACAAACTTCAAGCAGAATAAATTAAAGAAAGTCTCAGATGACTACAAAAATAAACGGGTATATGGGTGGCTGATGGGATTGAGATCTGATAACCATAGGGCTACTCTTAGACGGAAACGACTCCCTAGAACCCTACTAACAGTAGATAGCTCTGATCAGTCCACAGATTCTGACACAACCCCGGAGACAAACACACCCAAACCTTTTTTAGGGGTAAAGACCAGATCCACGTTAGACAAGGACAAAACAAGAGGAGACGGGGCCACACGAGACGAGGGGGCCGCAACCATAAAAGGAAAACCCCCCAGGATCAGGAGAACATAATATTCAATTTGAGTAAACATATCTTAACCCCTGGGGAAGTAACATAGTAACATAGTAACATAGTAAGTAAGGTTGAAAAAAGACACATGTCCATCGAGTTCAACCTTTTTTTTTTTTTGTTTATTAACTACCTATCTGCCAGTTGATCCAGAGGAAGGCAAAAAACCCATCTGAAGCCTCTCCAATTTGCCTTAGAGGGGGAAAAATTCCTTCCTGACTCCAAAATGGCAATCGGATTAGTCCCTGGATCAACTTGGACTATGTGCTATTTCCCATAACCCTGTATTCCCTTACTTGCTAAAAAGCCATCCAACCCCTTCTTAAAGCTATCTAATGTATCAGCCTGTACAACTGATTCAGGGAGAGAATTCCACATCTTCACAGCTCTCACTGTAAAAAACCCCTTCCGAATATTTAGGCGGAACCTCTTTTCTTCTAATCGGAATGGGTGACCTCGTGTCAGCTGGAAAGACCTACTGGTAAATAAAGCATTAGAGAGATTGTTATATGATCCCTTTATATATTTATACATAGTCATCATATCACCCCTTAAGCGCCTCTTCTCCAGCGTGAACATCCCCAATTTGGCCAGTCTTTCCTCATAGCTAAGATTTTCAATACCTTTTACCAGCTTAGTTGCTCTTCTCTGTACCCTCTCTAATACAATAATGTCCTGTTTGAGTGATGGAGACCAAAACTGTACAGCATATTCTAGATGGGGCCTTACAAGTGCTCTATACAGTGGAAGAATGACCCCCTCCTCCCGTGACTCTATGCCCCTTTTAATACAGCTCAAGACCTTATTTGCCCTTGATGCTGCTGACTGGCATTGCTTGCTACAGCCAAGTTTATCATCTACAAGGACTCCAAGGTCCTTTTCCATAATGGATTTGCCTAGTGCAGTCCCATTTAGGGTATAAGTGGCTTGGATATTCTTACATCCCAGGTGCATGACTTTACATTTATCAACATTGAATCTCATTTGCCACTTAGCTGCCCAGATTGCCAGTTTGTCAAGATCCTGTTGCAAGGATGCCACATCCTGGATGGAATTAATTGGGCTGGATAATTTTGTGTCATCTGCAAACACTGATACATTACTTACAACACCCTCCCCTAAGTCATTAATGAACAAGTTAAATAAAAGTGGACCCAATACTGAGCCCTGGGGGACCCCACTAAGAACCTTACTCCAAGTAGAGAATGTCCCATTAACAACCACCCTCTGTACCCGATCCTGTAGCCAGTTTCCTATCCATGTGCAAACGACTTCATTAAGCCCAACAGACCTTAGTTTAGAAAGCAGTCGTTTGTGGGGCACAGTATCAAACGCTTTGGCAAAATCCAAATAGATCACATCTACTGCCCCCCCACTATCCAGAATCTTACTTACCACATCATAAAATGCAATCAGGGTCCTTATACCAGTCAGTCTCGTCCTTTATTGACCACTTTCTACAACCTCTAGTACAACGGATGCCATCATACACACGGGACTCCAGCAATGTGATAAAACGTCTTCAGGATTTGACTAGTATCCCCCCATTAAGCTTTCTGGTAACCCTGGACGTTACCAGCTTATACACGGTGATTCCTCATCATCTAGGGATATCAGCTTGCAGAAAAGCTCTATCAACTGCACAAACAGGAACAGTACCTAGCGAATTTCTTCTTCAACTACTTGAACTTACCTTAACTCGGAATTTTTTCAGATTCGAGAAATCCTACTATTTGCAAACCTCGGGCACAGCCATGGGAAGTGCCCTCGCCCCATCGTATGCCAATCTCTTTATGTGCGATTTCGAGACGGCGTATATTATGCCAAAATTGGGAAAAGAAATACTCACTTACTTCCACTACATTGACGATCTCTTCTTGATATGGACAGCATCTAGAGACGCACTACTAACCTTTCATCATCAACTCAATGAGCTTGATACCCCGATCAAACTTACCTTAAAATATGACACTAACAGTATTGACTTTCTGGACATTAATATTTTTATTTCTGGCTCAAAATTAGGTACCAGACTGTACAGGAAACCTACGGACAGGAATTCCGTGTTACATGCCACAAGTAACCACCCTCCAGCGACCATTAGGGGTATACCCTATTCTCAATTCCTTCGAGTTCTAAGGAACAACAGCTCGAAAGAAAATGCCCTGGAACAGATAAGAGAGATGCAGGATCGCTTTCTTGAACGTGGTTACCCCATGGATCTCCTTAACACACAAGCAGAGCGAGCACTACAACACTCACAGTGTACGCTTCTGGCGGATAAATCACTAAAAGACAATACTGCCACTCCATTAATCTTTACAACAACCTTTTCATGCGCCTCTCCGAAATTATCCACAAGCATAAAGAAACACTGGCCGATGCTAAATATGGATGAGTCCTTGTCCCTGTACCAAGCACCCAGACCAATGATGGGTTATAAAAGGGATCGCAGTCTAAGGGATCTGTTGATGCGCACTGATTTCTCCGGGGCCAAACCCACAGACAAAAATTGGCTGACAATAAGAAGTAAGAATGGTTGTTACAAATGTCCTGATTGTGTCACCTGTAGATGCCTTCTGACTGGTCCAGATTTCCCACACCCCCACACGGGGAAAAGATTCAAAATCCTGCATAGATTGGGATGTACATCATCATTTGTAGTTTACATTATTACATGCCCGTGTGGCCTCTACTATGTAGGAAAAACCAGTACAACACTCAGAGAACGAATCAGCAACCACAGGTCTGCAATCAGCAAGGCACTACGTGAAGGCAAAGCCCTTCAACCAGTGGCCAAACACTTTTTACAAAAAGGACACACTCTGCCAACCTTCCGGTGTATGGCCATTGATCACCAATCCCCTTTGGAAAGGGGCGGCAATCGAGACCAAGCACTCCTCAGAAGAGAATCTAGATGGATCTACAGACTCGATACAGTGACTCCCCGTGGTCTGAATGAGTCACTTCCTCTTGGATGTTTTATGTGACTGTGAAAATGTACAAAATGACTCCTCTTTTTCCTTGCTTGGTTGCTCTCTGGATACATTGTAACAATGGACTTTAATAGATTTGACATTGTATTTCTTCTTTTGATACACATTTGCTCTTGTTCCTCTGATTACAGTCCAACAGTACAATATTCCCGTATACCGCTCTATATGATTTATTTTTTCCCCTCTCCCCCTCCCCTGGGGTAACGTGGATGCATTTTGTCAAGAGGATGGATAGCTGGCGTGTCCCCTCATGAGATATTGATGCGGACAAGGTTCAGATCTAGAATGCTGCTTTATTGACCTCTTCCACTCTGGTGTGGTATCTGCCCATCTAATCTCAATGGCCATTAAACTATACCGCTGAGTACCCTATTTCAACATGTGGACTCCCTCTTCAGGGACGGCTTAGAGCTTCCCCATAGAATGGAGCGTTCATGCACCCGTATTCTCGTGGGAAAATACTGTGCTGAGTGGGGTGCACTCCTGGCTTTCACTAGCAGGGACTGCTCCCTTCTTACAGCCAGGTAATACCCTGTTGTCAAGCATACCACTCGGCTAATACCGAGGGGTGCCAGGACACGAAGAGCGTATAAGGGTTGCTAGGCAACGCGTCTGGGGCTTATGCTTGCAGCCGCTCGTCTTGCGGATTAACTTCCGGTCCACCGCTGTGAGAATAGAATAAGGGTCGCGCTGACTGCGGTAAATAAGGATACGGCGGAGACGGGCATAGCACACTAGCAACGCAGCTCTACACGTTGAATATCTCTGACATGGCATAATAAAACCCTCCTCCACACTTGCGGTATGACGGTTTTTGTTTTTAATACCTGGAATCACTTTTCCCTTTAGTTTTGTTTGGTTGCTAGGGGCTCCTAGTAACCACATTCTGGCGCCAAATAGGGCCTATTTAAACCCCCTCTGCATGCACTGTTGTGGTTTTTCTTCCCTGACGAAAGCTCCAAGATGGAGCTGAAACGTTGGATCATAATAAACCTGATATAATTTAACTCTTTTTGTACTTTACTACATATTTGCTGGGATATATATATATATATATATATATATATATATACCAAAATGCAATAAGGTCCGCACTCTCAGGACTTCTTAAAAGGAAAAAAATTATGAGATTACTTTGAGAAAGGCCTGGGACCTGAGAGTGCGGACCTTATTGCATTTTGGTTTGGGTAAATACGTGGGACACTGCACCCAGGCATGTAAACCTTTTTGAGTGCTGGCAACATGGAGGTTATATATATATATATATATATATATATATATATATATATATATATATATATATATATATATATATATATATATATATATATATATTAAATGAGAAGCAAGGGATTGTGTGCCAGGTGCTAAAGCAGGGGTGACACTTAACACATGAAATCCACTATAAGACTGCCTGTGCGTTGCACCTATAGGTGCTCCCAGTTAGCTAGGAGAATTTTATACAAATGATGTTTGGGATGCTGCACTCTGAAACATCTACATTGATGTCAGTGCATCTTGCAAACGCATTAAAGGGTTTGTTCACCTTTAAATGGACTTTTAGTATGGTGCAGACGTAGAGAGTTATATTCTGAGACAATTTGAAATTGTTTTTCATTTTTTATTATTTGTGGTTTTTGAGTTATTTGGCTTTTTATTCAGCAGCTCTCCAGTTTGCAGTTTCAGCAATCTGGTTGCTAGGGTCCAAGTTACTCTAGCAACCTTGCATTGATTTGAATAAAAGGCTAGAATAGAAAGAGGAGAGGCCTGAATAGAAAGAGGAACAATAAAAAGTAGCAATAACAATACATTTGTACCCTTACAGAGCATCTGTTTTTTTAGATGGGGTCAGTGACCCCTGTTTGAAAGCTGGAAAGAGTCAGAAGAAGAAGGGAAATCATTCAAAACTATATAAAAAGTAGAAGATATAAAGGCCAATTAAAAAGTTGCTTAGAATTAGCCATACTATATAAAAGTACTAAAAGTTATTTTAAAGGTGAACAACCCCTTTTAAGAAAGGAACACAAAATCAGGATGGATGTTTCAGGTGGTCACAGTTACACTGCAACAATGGCTTAAGAACATTGTATTATGGGTAAATAAACAAAGTTAATTTCACCAACTGTTTTTGGATTGTCACCTTTCACAAGGTTAGGGAATGAGCTCTACAGTTTCGGACTGGAGCTCTGGGAATCCTTAGTAAGCCTAAAGGCTTAGACCAGTTAGTTAGCTCATACGTATTGCTATTCAGACTATTGAATGAGCTTCATCCAGTGCCAATCGGCTGCTCTGCAATAGCATACATACAATATACTAATACACTACAAACACAGAGTAAAGTGCAGCCAACTTGCAATGTACATCATAAGCCTCCAATAATGCCAGGGATTTGGAAAATAACAGAGAAAGCATCAAAGAAGCCTGTGTGCCTTGCTTTATTATGTATTAAACTCCCCACTTCTTATGCATTTATACTGTAGGCCTGAACAATGTCTAGGTTCCAAAAACTGTAGTGTGGCCATCATCCAACAACATTCACATTTACACGGTGTCTATATATGTTTCCTATACATGTTTATATACTTTACAATTACAGTTGATTTCCTTTTATTTATGTTTCATTTTATTAGCATAATGCTTCTGCTTACTGTTTGACATAGTTTAAAGTAATAGGATTGTTTGTATAACAGTGCACTGTGTACTGAGCTGTGTAGCTTATATACACACCATAGTTGCAACTCGCAGTGAGGGGCGATGTACAATGTTAAAACATGTCTGTGTGTGGAGCTGTCTACTTGTTTAGGCCACTGTATGAGTTACACACACAAACACCTATACAAGTAAAATTCCTCTATTCTAGTCAAAGTCAAAGTAAACTTTATTGTCATCTCAGCAGTATACGAATATACAGTGAGACGAGACGACGTGGCTCCAGCTAGTACAGATCACAAAAAGGCACTTAAAAATACACAATAAGGCAGTGAGTTGAGGAGTCTGATCGCTTGCGGAAAAAAGCTTTCGCGCAGCCTGGTTGTTCGGGCTTTAATACTGCGAAAGCGTCTGCCGGATGGGAGCAACGTGAACAGTCCGTGTGCGGGGTGTGTGGAGTCCAGGGCAATGCAGGAGGCCTTTCTTACACAGCGCTTGTGGAAGATGTCCTGCAGTGATGGAAGAGCCGCTCCAATGATGTTGCCAGCTGTAGACAGTCCGCTGTAGACTTTTCCGGTCAGCAGAGCTGGCACTACTGTACCAGATGAAGATACAGCTCGTCAGGACGCACTCTATGGTGCCCCTGTAGAACACGGTGAGGGTGGGAGGCGGAAGGCTGGCCCGTTTCAGTCGTCTTAGGAAGTGAAGACGCTGCTGAGCCTTTTTGGTGATGGAGGCGGTGTTGGTGGTCCAGGTGAGGTCATCAGAGATGTGGACTCCCAGAAATTTGGTGTTCTTTACTGTCTCTACTGTGGAGCCGTTGATGTTGAGTGGTGTGTGAGCAGGGAGAGTTTTCCTGAAGTCGACAATCATCTCTTTCGTTTTATCCACATTCACTGACAGGTTGTTCTCACTGCACCAGACCGCCAGCTGCTGAACCTCATCTCTGTACGCCGACTCGTCGTTGTGGTTGATGAGCCCCACTACAGTTGTGTCATCGGCAAACTAACTAAGCCTCTGCTTACCTGTTGCCATACCAGCTCCTTTCCTTTAACCCCTGGGCAACCCCTGGTCAGAACTATACCTGGCAGTACAGGTTCCTGGACAACCTGTGAAATGGTGATGTGCAAGTCAGGAAAAACTTAACCCACACCCTACTCTAACCTGCAAAATGTATACCCAACCTGTACCCATGTTTTCTTGCTCTGTGCGTGCCTCTGGTTCCAAGACAGTGAATCTTCAGGAGGAGTGGAGGATTGTACTTCTTCAGTCTGACCCACACCCAACCCTAACCCGCAATGATCGTGCAAATTTTAACCCAAATCCACCCAACTGATGGTAAACCCACAGGTCCCCACTGGTTTTGGGTCAACACTCACATAACTACTGTGCAAGTGTGCACAACATAATCCACTTCTCATGGCCAGAGAGAAGAGTGAGAGCTTAAAATCTCATGAGATCATGACTCCTCTTAATCCAGCATACTTTGTATCATTTCTACCCACATACTCAAACAATATTATTGTAACTAGAGTTGCCACCTGGCCGGTAAAAATGATGGTTGATCCCAATGTTATTAATAGGGAAAAAAGACAGAAATATAGGAAGGCCGGTAATTTTTTCCCAAAAAAGGTGGTAACCCTAATTGTAACGCAGGGTATGCCAAACCCAGCACAAACCCCAAGGTTCCGGTCTCCGCCCAATCTTCCGCCTGAAGCAGCCACCTTTGGCTTTGGGTGGAACCCTCCATTACTCAGATGCCACCAGGTCCTATTGTGGGAGAACCAAGAAGAGAGTTCTGAGCGAGCAAGGGAACTGAGCGTAGTATTATAGAATGGAAAACAAGGAACGTAGTCAAAAGCCAGGCCGGGTTGGTAACAGACAGTCGGTACAGATGCAGGAGATGTAGGAATGGTCAAACACACCAGAATCGCAGTACAGAATCAGAATCCAAATAATCAGGACAGGCAGCTGACAGGAACGAGAAGCAGGGACAAGCAGGATCAGTAACAACAGGAATACACAGAAGAATCACATCCAGGAACTTTAAGAAAAGACCTTTATGTTGGGCAATGATTTCCCCATTGAAAGTTCTTTAAATATTTATATTTAGCGCCAGTGACTTCACGTTCGGGAACTTCCGGATACAGCTAGGAACTGCAGAGCGCGCAAAACCCAGAAGAAGTGCATTTACGGAACCAGCACCGAAGAGGATTATTATTGATGACTTCATAACCCCTTAGAATCATAATCTCTGGGCTGTTACCCAAAACATCTACATCATTATCCACCACTATATGGAATGAGAATCTATACGGAAGCTATAGTTAGCACTTGTCTTTTTACATAGGTGAAAAGAACTTTTATACCAAGTACCTTACTCTCCTTTTAAATAATCAATAAATGTTTGACTTTCTGTCTGACTCCACAACCTACTGAAATTCCCACTGCACTTGGCTAGCTAACATGGCTCTCAACTGCTTTTCCTCAAATCTACCTTAACTATTGATGAGGGCCGAGCTGAGCCTTCTCTGCATATTGACAAACGATCCCCTGGCCCCTTTTACTGCGGATCAGAAAACAGAGAGAAACAGAGAGAGAACAGGGTTGGGAGGGCACATAATCAGAGAATCTTCTTCCCGACCTATTGCAATAAATTCAGCCCTGTACTAAAGCTCAAATGCCGAATAGTATTTGAGTCGGGAAATGAGCATCAACCGGTTTGAGTGATTTACTGGATAATGGGGGATATTTAAGGACAAATTTAATCTCGCTTTATTAATTTGATTAATTTCCCTCTGGTTCTCTATGACCAGTTCTGTTGTGTTAGAGTTTAGTCGTGAATTTAACAGATCATGTCACTCTTTTGTCTCACGGACTTTTCATAAATTAAAGCAATTCTTGGTCTCTATTAATATGCATAACCTGTATTTCACCTCATCCACATCACCTACCAACTGTTTGACATTGGCGGCATGGCAGGGTCATTTCTAATGGATTTCTTTCTCTAAAACTCTGGTTTCCTGACTCAGATGAATAAAGCAGAAGCCTTTGAATTATTTCCTTGGTGCTTTAGCCCCCACCAGTCACCTGAACACAGAAAATGAAGAGAGACAAGCATTTTCCTGACATTTCTTGTCTCATTTCAATGATCTTTTCAATTGCCCAGAGTGTTTTTTTCTCCATTGTATGTTCTCTTTGGATATTGCCTTTGCACCCACAACCAAGCCCCCCCCCTGCAAACGAGCCTGACTACTGCACACTGGTTTCTATGGTTAATTGGGGTATTGAAAATGAGCTGGACTTGATTCATCTTCTGATGACAAAGCCCAGGTTAAATGCTGCTCTTCTCTAATGAAGTCCAGCTTCTGTAAATTAACGTAGGATATGACATTAATTGCTTTATAAATTCCACTCATGGCTTTTGGCTGAAAAGCAGCATTGATTATACAAGAGACCCTATGTACAGTATATACAATATTATAAAATAAAGGCTACATTTATACAGATATAAATGGATGTACACAAAGGGATATGCATATTACAGGCATGACAGATTCTGGGAACCAAAATGTCAAAATCGGTCAGACGATTTTCAGACTTTTTTTCTGTTGAAAACCCCTTTAAGGTCCGAAGCCTATAATAAGGTTAAAGTGATACTGACGCTAAAAAACTACTTTTTAAAATATGAATGTACATTAAGGGGCAGATTTACATAGGATCGAATATCGAGGGTTCAACTGCCGAATGTAAATCCTTCGACTTCGAATATCGAAGTTTAAGGATGTAGCGCAAATAGTTTGATCGAACAAAAAATCGTCAATTCCAAGGATTTTATTCCAACGATCGAACGATTTTTCTTCGACCTAAAAAACATTAGAAAGCCTATGGGGACCTTCCCCATAGGCTAACATTGACTTCGGTAGGTTTTAGGTGGCGAACTAGAGGGTCGAAGTTTTTTTTAAAGAGACAGTACTTCGACTATCGAATGGTCGAATAGTCGAGCGATTTTTAGTTCAAGTCGAAGTCGAAGTAGCCAATTCGATGGTCGAAGTAGCCAAAAAAAAATTTGAATTTCGAAGTTTTTTTTATTCTATTCCTTCACTCAAGCTTAGTAAATGGGCCCCTATAAGTTACCTATAGGTCATGTTGATAATTTTTTGCTGAGAGGTTTGTTTTTGTACTTGAAGTTCCTAAACCTGACTGTTTTACCAACCTGACTGTCCCATCTCAGCCTGTCAGTTAATGTTTCTAATGCTAACGGACTCCTACAGCACAAATATGGCAGCCCCCGCATACAGGAACATGGGACACCAGACAGGCAGGGTCGGACTGGAGGGCCCGGGGCCCACCGGGACTGCTGTCCAGTTCCCCCGCCCCCTACTGTGACACGCTGGCTCAGAGTGCATGCGCAGCGCCGGATTTTTTTTTGTCATAACCCAATATCGGGAGAGCGGCCAGTCCGACCCTGCAGACAGGTAATGTAAAAGCATTGTACAAATACTTTATGGCAAAGTTATAAGTAGCTTTCAAAGGCAATATTATGCTAGATGAGGGGTGTCCAAACTGCGGCCCTGGATCGATATGAATGCGGCCCAGCTTGAAACACTCAGTTCCCGAGGAAATGTCATCATAGTATAATAATAAGTCTATTTACTGTAATATCCAGGTGCCCCATATTCCAGTGTATAGCTCCAACTGGTTATCCAACTGGTATTGTAGTTATTTTCTGTGTATATTCTTTTCTTTTACAAATCAAAAGTGTTTGTGTATCTCATGTGTGGCCCCAGACAATTTTTCTTTTTCCAATGTGGCCCAGGGAAGCCAAAAGTTTGGACACCCCTGTGATAGATGTAAAAAAGAGTTTAATTTCTGGTGTTAGTATCTCTTTAAAGTTATATTAGCCATTTTGCCACAGTTAAAATAATAATAATAATAATAACTTAGGACAGAAATATATATATTACTTCTAAATCTCTTCATAACTGCCCTTCAAGCTGGGCTTCTATGAGCAGCTAAGAAAAAAAAACAAGAATTCTTCATATCTCACTATAACTGGCCTTTAGTCAGCCCCCCCCAGCCACTGCCTGTTCCTGTTCCTTCCTGCTCCAACTCCTCCTTCTTTTGAACATTAAGATTACTCGTCTTCTTGATTTGGATGACCTGTCAATTTTGATACTCACCATGCCTCCATCAACTTGACTCAGTACCCTTGCCTTCCTTGTGGGAATCTTGTGCATTAAAGTCCTGAATTGGAGTATCCATGGGTCACATATGAGACTAAAGTGGATTTCCAAACAAAAGAGCTTACCAAAACCAGGTTCTCAGCTCTCCCACAGACTTTGATGGCCATTTGTTAGCCATTTCAGTGTTAATGTGTAAAAGTGCCTTGATCCTACGAAGAAGTGGTTGTAGTGTGTGTTGATCAGGGCATGGCCTAGCCACATCTGGGAATGTAGAGAAGTATGTGCTTGATATTGAGCATCCATGACTAATTGCATCTTTGAAGGTATTGCATCAGGCAAATCATTAATTCAATTAATTAAAATTAATTAAAAACTTGGATGTGGCACGGTTCAATAAAGGTTGCCAATGAGTAAGCATGTATAGGTATGGTATCTGTTATTCGGAAAACCCATTATCCAGAAAGCTCAGAATTATGGAAAGGCCATCTCCCATAGGGGCAAATTCACTAAGATTTGTAGTTGCACCAGGCGCAACTTCGCCGCACTTTGCCAGGCGTAGTTTCGCCAGCGCTCCGCAAATTCACTAAAATCCGAAGTTGCGCACAGGGGTAGCGTAAGGTTGCGAAGTTGCGCTAGCGTTGATTCGCGAAGCGAAGTTACGCTAGCGATGGTTAATTTGCATACGGCGCCAAATTCAAATTTCAATGGAGGAATACGTAGAATCACTACAAATGCCTGGGAAACCTTCAAAGCATCAAATTTTTTTTTGCCCTACACATGTGCCAAATTTTTTCACCTATAATATAGAAAAAACGCCAGCGTTTTTGGGACTTTTTTGAAGCAATCCCTATCTACTCTATTGCGCTTCGCCTGGTCTGAGGTGGCGAAGGAAGTCTAGCGTAAAAGATAGCGTTCAGTACACTGCGCGCGTTAGTGAATTTGCATAGTTACGCCAGGCGTAAGGGTGCGAATTTACGCCAGCGTTCGTTAGTGAATTTGCGAAGTAACGAAAATGCCGAACGCTAGCGAATAGACGCTAGCGTTAGGCGCTTCGGCGCTTAGTGAATTTGCCCCATAGACTCCTTTCTAATTAAACAATTAAAAATGGATAATCTCAAAATATTATTAATCCTTATTGGAGGCAAAACAATCCTATTGGGTTTACTTAATGTTTCAATTATTTTTTAATAGATTTTAAGATCCCTTATCCCGATAACCCCAGGTCCCAAGCATTCTGGATAATACCTCCTTTATTAAGTGGGAAATAGATTTTAGCCATGTAAGCACAATTTTGAATGTATAAGAAATGTATAGGTTGCATGTAAAAAGAACCCGTATGGTGCCGTCAGAACTAATTAAAGGATTTTGGTTTAACAGATTAGTATAGTTTTTGCCTTAGAGGGTTATGATCACCATAAATAAATATATAAAAGTCCAATACAGGAGGACGAAGAAGAAGGCATCTATTGAGGGAAGCATTGGAAGAGGTTCTTTAATCCTATTCCTTTCCAAGAGAAAATGAGTAACGACTTATTTAAAAATGGATTTCATTTCTAGCAAAACAATGTATAGCTAGTAAAATCATTAGTAACATATGGAACAACCTGAATAATGTTTCTGGGTTGGATGGAGGGTTTTTTGCTCTGTATTAGGCTGGATTTGCATCTGTTCTGCTGGTGGTTTTATATTTTTGCTTCAGATCACCCTCAGGATATTTTGGAATGGTCTTATTCTTTTATCAACCACAAAACAAATTTAACAAGTTCTATATGTCTGAACCTCAATCTATAGTGTATACTGCGGTTTAAAGCATGTTGTTGTTTGACTTCAGGGAAGGATCACTAAGGGGAGGCGTAGGAGGCAAAAACATCTATCTATCCTTCATAAAATAAAGATGATTAGAGCTCCTAATAACCAATTAAACAAACGAAGGCTTGATATGTTTGATAAAAAGCCGCTGTAGTGAGAGCCCTCATTAAGATAACAAGGACAAAGAAAAATGGCTCTTTAAGGAGCAATACAGCGTGCCTGCGCTATTTCATAAACACACAAATCAAAAGGCGGTTTGTTATAAAAGTAATCAGCGAAAATCAGCTCATTAATGAAGCTAATATCTGACTGTTCTTAATGAGTTATTAGGTTTCCTACGTCGGCAGCTATTGATAAGCTAAACTAGATCAGTTATCTTCAGACAGATTTTCATTTCAGCAACATGATTTCATTAATATCGTAAATATTTAATTATGAGGCGGGAAAATGAGTGGAGAGGCTCAAGGTGTCTGGAGAAGCAACCTGAAAGAATCCAATTAAGTGTCTCTTATGATAAAAACAAACATGGTCTCAGCAGGATAAATGGCCATCCCACTCATCTGCACCTAAACGGCATAGCTGGCCAGAGTTAGTGAGAACAGGCATGGCCTTGTCGGCAGTGATACTGAGACTGTTTTATTTCTAATTTTGCTGCAAACAAGAGTTCCTGGTTTTGGAGGAAAAGAGCTCATGGATATCCCTCTCTTGCTGCAAAAAGTAGTTCCTGGTTTATGGGTAGAAGAGCCCGCGGAGAGTCTGCTCTGCTAAAACAAGGCCTTGCCCTGTGCTGAGAAGAAAGAACTTTACTCTTGTTGGGTTGCATGTCAGCCTGTGAGGTTAGGATTTAGGGCAGGGGTGTCCAAACTTTTCTGATGTGAGATCTACTTTTAGTGATATTATGATCTACATGCATAAAAGCATTGTTAGCACTCCTTGAAAAAATATTACTTAAAGGAAAACTATACCCTCAAAATGAACACTTAAGCAACAGATAGATCATATCATATTAAGTGGCATATTAAAGAATCTTACCAAACTGGAATATATATTTAAGTAAATCTTGCCCTTTAACATCTCTTGCCTTAAGCCACCATTTCGTGATGGTCTGTGTGCTGTCTCAGAGATCACCTGACCAGAAATACTATAACTCTAACTGTAACAGGAAGAAGTGAGGAAGCAAAAGACACAACTCTGTCTGTTAATTGGCTCATGTGACCTAACATGTATGGTTTGTTGGTATGTTTGTGAGTACAGTGAATCCTACGATCCCAGGGGGCGGCCCTTATTTTTTAAAATGGCAATTTTCTATTTATGATTATCCAATGGCACATACTACTAGAAAAGTATATTATTATGAAAATGGTTTATTTACATGAAGCAGGATTTTACATATGAGCTGTTTTATGCAATATCTTTTTATAGAGACCTACATTGTTTGGGGTGTATAGTTTTCCTTTAAAGGGGACCTGTCACGCAGACATAAAAAGCTTAAAGGAGAATCCAACCGTTTAGTCAAAAAACCCTACCCCCACCCCAAGTAGACCCCCCCAGCTGCTAACCCGGGGAAATGCCCCTAACTTTATACTTATCCCTCGGTGCAGATACAGGCATCAGACTTCACCGCAGCCATCTTCCGGGTCTTTGTGTCTTTTTCTGGCACTTCACCGTCTCCGCACATGCGCAGTTCTCACCGGTAAACCGGTAAATTGCTCCAACTGCGCCTGCGCCGCTTCACCGGTCTCCCACTCAGCTAATCGAAGACCCGGAAGATGGCTGCGTTGAAGTCAGGAGCCGATGTGTATTTAACAAACAACTATTTCTAATGTAACCTTAACGTAATAAATATCTGAAAAAAACATAAACAGGAGGGGGATTTAGACAAGTTATTGACAGTGTCTTGAGATCTACTGATCACCAGCTAAAGGTCTTTTTAAAAGTCTTTTTGGACACCCCTGGTTTAGGGGCATTACCCATATAGATAAGGTCAAAATTAAATTGGGAAACATACATAAAAATATGCCTTGTTCCCCACTATGCTGGGTGTGCAAGAAGAGGCAAAATTTAAAGGAATGTCAAAAAGACATTGTTACCCTTCTGGTGGTCAATCAGCAGAGTAGTAATTCATTTAAAACAGCATGTTCATCTCCCACGTAGTCATGTATTTGACCATGTGCAGGACTGGGGGATATCAAATAATAAAATTAACGGGGGTCATGCTGGTATCTTAACTGGTGGGATTGGTGGGCTAATATGTATAATGAATTAGCCCATTATAAAATATCAAGATATAAGAAGTCACCAAGGAGTTCCATGGCCATATAAAGGCAAGAGGCCAGTGCCTGGCCAAGAGGTACCTGCACCCAAGGCAAGTTGATCTGGCAAACCCTCCCACCCAGGCATCTGCCTGTTCTGACTATACTTTGGGGCATATTTATCAAGGGTCGAATTTCGAATTGAAAAAACATCGAAATTCGAATTCAAAAAGACCAACTGAAATTAAGTAGATCGAATAGGTCGTATGCAGCCGAATTCGAAATTGTACGATTTGATGGAATAGCGCATTCGATCAAATTCAATTCAAAGTTTTTCCCAAAAAAACTTAGATTTTTCAAAGTCCACCAATTGACTCCAAATAGGTTCTAGGAGGTCCCCCATAGGCTAAAACAGCAATTGGGCAGGTTTTAGATGGCGAATCGTCTAAGTCAAATTTTTAAAGAGACAGTATTCGATATTCAACTTTTCTAATTTTTTTCAAATTCAAATCGAATTTGGACTGTTCCCTAGTCGAAATACACAAAAATTAGCTTGAAATTCTAATTTTTTTCATTCGAAAATTCACCTCGACCTCTAATAAATCTGCTCTTTAGTTTCAGCCCTGCAAGCATCCAAAGGTCAAGCACTTTTATACAGGTCATGGAACTCCAATAACAAGGGGTACTTTATTATGATACCCACGTTTCAGTCAGTCATCACTAAGGACCGATTATAACTGACATCACTGAGAACCGTCTAAGAGAATATTATTTACAGGATATTTATGTCTCTTGTGTATTATAACAATAAAAAATAAATGTTGGCTCCTGGGAGTGCACCAGCCCCACTAATGACCCTTATGATTATTGTCTTCTGAAGCAACAGGAAAACTGGGCTTTAACGCAGAGATACACGTTAAGATTTGGGGAGATTGAAAATCTAATGAAAATCGCTGGCGGGATGGCAATTGGTACACTTCTTTTTCCGAAGTCGACCAAAGTTGTCACTTCGGGCGACTTCAGACTGCCATACCGCTGGCATGGGTCATTACATTAAAAGGATTGTTCACCTTAAGTATGTTATAGAATGACCAATTCTAAGCAACTTTTCCATTGGTCTTTATTATTTATTTTGTTATAGTTTTTTAATCATTTACCTTTTTTTCTTCTGACTCTTTCCATCTTTCAAATGGAGGTCATTGACTACATCTAAGAACATAAATGCTCTTAAAGGGTTTGTTCACGTCTGAGTTAACTGTTAGTATGATGTAGAGAGTGATATCCTGAGGCAATTTGCAATTGGTTTTTATTTTTTATTATTTACATTTTGAGTTATTTAGCTTTTTATTTAGCAGCTCTCCAGTTTGCTAATTCAGCAATCGTGTTGCTAGGGTCCAAAATAACCCTAGCAACCATGCATTGATTTGAAAAAGAGACTGGACTATGAATAGGAGAGGGGCCGTATAGAAATGAGTAATAAAAAGTAGCACTAACAATACATTTGTAGCCTTACAGAGCATTTGTCTTTAGGTGGGGTCAGTGACCCCCATTTGAAAGCTATATGAAAGGCATTTAACTAAAAACCTATTAAAAATAAATAAAGAAGACCAATTGAAAAGTTGATTAGCATTCTTTAATATATTAACTTGAAAGTAAACCACCCCTTTAAAGCTACAAATGTATTGTTATTGCTACATTTTATTACTTATCATTCTAGTAAAGTCCTCTCCTATTCATATTCCAGTCTCTTATTCAAATCAGTGCATTGTTGCTAGGGTAAATTGAACCCTAGCAACCAAATTTCCAAAATTGCAAACTGGAGAGCTGCTGCATAAAAATCTAAATAACTCAACAAAAAATAAATTGTTTCAGAATATCCCTGTTTACATCATACAAAACATTAGCTCAAGGGAGCACAAGCCTTTTAAATGTATATTCCCCTGTTATATAACATGAAACCTCAATTTTACATCCCTGACTAAGTTTTCCCACATTCTACATATTTTTGTTTGGTCCCAATAACACATAATATGTTTCCCTGATTTTTTATTTTCACAGATTTCTTTTTCTCCAGAAAAACGTAAAATGGGCGTTCTACTGTAAGGGATGCTGGACTACATGGCCGATTCAGCCGCGATCCGACGCACTGCGCAAAATCGCAGGCGTCACGTCGGATGCAACGGAAACAAGGTAAGTAATGACAGTGTTGGATCATGTCGCATTGTTGATGCGATGCGACACGACTGTCAGATGCAGACGCAGTATGCAGCGTCTGCATCCGATAGTTGTGTTGCGTCGCATCAATGCTGCGACACGATGCGACAATTGAATTACTTACCTTATTTCCGTCGCATCCGACGTGACGCCTGCGATTTTGCGCAGCGCATCGGATCACGGCTGAATCAGCCATGTAGTCCTGCCCTAAAGCTTAAATATAGGGACCCTGTTTAAACCTCCCATCATCTTTATTCTAATAAGTCTGTTGATATGTCAGGTCAAATCTATTGTAGGCAGTGAAAGAAGCGGCAGGCCTGAGTCACGTGGATCAGGTTATTAGGAAAATAGAGTAGGCACTAGTTTACTAGACACTGAAAAGCATATGTATAGATTAATTGAATGAAAGCGAAGGAGGAGGGGAGAGGAGAAAATAACAATGCAGCAGTGTATGCATGGAATGATTTTTCATTCTGTTTCGCTTCAGCTCTGCCCCTGCAACAGAGGATCTAATCAATCTGCCGGCTATTAAGTTTGTTAATTGATAATGCATACTAATTAGTCAGAGCGCAGTTACTTAAGAGACTTTGCTAAGGTGATTGTAGGCACAGTTCCAAATGGAGTTTAAAGTATTCTGCGTGAGGTTAAAACCCATCAACCAGAATAGATGGATTTTATATTACAACAGAAGGTGCAACATACTCATAAGTATTTAATGTATGGGACTATTACCCATTGTTTCTATTTAAAACACCATTCAACAATTACATTTCAGGGACATCAAATAAAGTCTGTGGCTGAACGGAACCTCTGTAATCTCAGTAAATATTCATTGTCACATTCAGTATAAAGGACAGTGAAGAACAAAAGCTAGAGGTCACTCATCTCCTATATCTCTCATATCAACCCTGTTATGAACTACAAATCCCAACAAGAGAATTGGCATGGATATTGGGCATGGAAGGCTCATATAGTGCAAGGATTGTTTGATATATATAAATATATATACAGTCATATGAAAAAGTTTGGGAACCCCTCTTAATTCTTTGCAGTTTTGTTTATCATTGGCTGAGCTTTCAAAGTAGCAACTTTCTTTTAATATATAACATGACTTATGGAAACAGTAGTATTTCAGCAGTGACAACGTTTATTGGATTAACAGAAAATATGCAATATGCATCATAACAAAATTAGACAGGTGCATAAATTTGGGCACCCCAACAGAGATATTACATCAATACTCAGTTGAGCCTCCTTTTGCAGATGTAACAGTCTCTAGATGCCTCCTAAAGCCAGGGCCAGATTCCTCAGGCTGGCGCCCCTAGGCCTTTGCGGTCAGATAGCCCACACGCCCGCAACCCCAGCCGCAACACCCGGCGCTGCCACGGGGGATGCACCTAGGCAGGCACGCGGTCCTATCGCCTGCACTACTCCCCTCTGCCGTGAAAGAGCCGGCGAATGACGCAGTTCCCCATATTGCGGCTGGGCGGCATGCCATCCCTAATATTTTGCTGCCCTAGGCCCGGGCCTTTGTGGCCTTGCCACAAATCCAGGCTTGCCTATAGCCTTTGATGAGTCTGGATGGTGGTATTTTTGACCATTCGTCCATACAAAGTCTCTCCAATTCAGTTACATTTAATAGCTGCCGAGCAGGGACAGTCTGCTTCAAATCATCCCATAGATTTTCCATGATATTCAAGTCAGGGGACTGTGACAGCCATTCCAGAATATTGTACTTCTCCCTCTGCATAAATGACTTTGTAGATTTCCAAGTGTGTTTAGGGTCATTGTCTTGTTGGAATATCCAACCCCTGCGTAACTTCAACTTTGTGACTGATGCTTAAACATTATCCTGAAGAATTTGTTGATATTGGGTTGAATTCATCTGACCCTCGACTTTAACAAGGGAACATGATGGAACCTCCACCAAATTTGACAGTAGGTAGCATGTGTTTTTCTTGGAATGCGGTGTTCTTCTTTTTGTTATGACCAAATAACTAAATTTTTGTCTCATCAGTTCCAAAATGACTGTGACTTGTCTAAATGAGCTTTTGCATACAACATACGACTCTAGATACACCATCTGCAAAAAGATGTTCTTGCAGGTCTTTGGAGGTGATCTTTGGGTTGTCTGTAACCATTCTCACAATCCTCCGCATATGCCGTTCCTGTATTTTTCTTGGCCTGCCAGACCTGGGTTTTACAGCAACTGAGCCTGTGGCCTTCCATTTCCTGATTACATTCCTTACAGTTGAAACTGACAGTTTAAACCTCTGAGATTTTTGAAGCCTTCCCCTAAACCATGATACTGAAAAATCTTTATCATTTGAGAGTTGCTTTGAGGATCCCATGCTGTCACTCTTCAGAGGAGAGTCAAACAGAAGCACAATTTGCAATTGGCCACCATAAATACCTTTTCTCAAAACTGGACACACCTGCCTATGAAGTTTAAGGCTTAACAAGTTAATTCAACCAATTTGGTGTTGCCAGTAATCAGTATTGAGCAATTACATGAATCCAAATTAGCAAAATAACAAGGGTGCCCAAATATTTGCACAGCCAGCTTTTCACATTTGATTTAATTCCATACAACTGAATACTGCTTCACTAAAAATCTTTGTTCAGAAAACTCCCCAGTACTCAGATGTTCCTGGGAAATGAAAGACATACCACTGTTATCTTTTTTGTTTGAGTAAATTATTTTGCAGGCTGAGAGGGGTTTCCAAACTTTTTCATATGACTGTATATATACAAGCCTTCCATCTGATCATATACTATCATATACTATAAACTGTTCATATACTATTTTTATCTGAATGGTATTACATCACGTAACTATACACAGAGCCTTGTAAAGGTATTTTGATCCGTGATCTACTGAATAACAAATTCTACAATGACATTTTGTTCTCTGTAATCATTTTATTTCAAATCACTGAAATTCACAATTATTTTTCTTTTTCTTCTGTTTCTTTTCAGTTTTCAAAAGACGGTTACTACCCCATCTAAATACAAAATTATTTTTCTTGCTATTTTTTGTACTCATTTTTCTATTCGGGACTCGCCTATTCATATTCCAGTATCTTATTCAAATCAGTGCTTGTTACTAGGGAAATTTGGACCCTAGCAATCAGACTACTATACATTGCAAACTGGAGAACGTAACTCAAAAACTACAAATAATACAAAATAAAAACCAATTACAAATTGTCTCAGAATATCACTCTCTACATCAAGGCTGTCCAATTGAAGGGCCACAGGCCACATGCAGCCCGCAAATTTCCCTTGTGTGGCCCCCACCTACCTGCTATGTTTGCTTACCATGTGTAATCTTTAAATAGTATCACTACCGGCCCGTGCATTGTTTAAACCTCAAATTCAGACTAATCCCCTTTGTTCACACCTGTGATCTTCCTGCATTGTTCACACTTGTGACACCTCTATTGTTTATATCCTAAAGGCCTGTACTGTTCACACCTGAGACCCAGATTGAAACTGCCCACATAGTTCACCTGTTCACACTTTATACAAAATACTAATGGGGCACCAGCACTGTGTCACTGTATGTAGTACATCTTAGAGTGGTCCTGATAGGTTTCCCTGTCTCCTGTGCGCCATACTCTGCCTGTGTGTGCCCCGCTCTGCCTGTGTGTAACATGCTCTGCCTGTGTGTGATATACTCTGCCTGTGTGTGCCCTGCTCTGCCTGTGTGTAACATGCTTTGCCTGTGTGTGATATACTCTGCCTGTGTGTGCCCTGCTCTGCCTGTGTGTGCCCTGGTATTTGTTCTGGGGGTTTGTTAGCATTTGAAAATAAATTATTGTTAGGGCCCCTAATATGAGGAGGCATATGGATTTAAGAGTATGTCTTAATATGAAAACTATTTCACATATGAGTGATAAGTGATATCCCTGCAGTGAGCACCAACCATTTGGTTTTTTGGTGTGCTACCACAATTAAAATGGACATGATCTTGGGGTAAAATGGGTGTGGTTTAAAGTGGGTGTGGTTTAAAATCATGGAGTGGTCAACACTGGCTTCCATTATCTGCCCTCCACTATGTTGGCCAGAAAAAAATCAGCCCTCAATAACACAGAAGTTGGACAGCACTGCTCTACATCATACTCAAAGCTACTCAAAGATGAACACTTCTTTAATATGGATCTAGATTTGCATATATTTTGACTTGAACTTTGGTGAAAAAGCTCTGTTTTAGTCTCATCTGACCTCCACCCACATTTAAATTTCATCACTCTCATCATTTCTAAAAAAAAAAACTCCAGACATGTATTCTCATGGTCCTTTGTGGCTTCTTTTATGCAGAGATCTAGTTATGGCTCACTGTTACACCCTTCTACCAGTCCCATGTACTTGACTAAGAAACTCTTTCACAAATGATTGTTGGCCTCTGTGACCTTTCCCCACACACATACTTCTTGCGCAAATAATTTTAAGTGTTGACCTTTTCAAAACAGCATCTAAATGGTTTGATGTATCTTCTTCTTGGTGATAATTAAACAAAACCCACTGGGACATCCAAACACATTTTTGCACCTCTTTCCTTTGCAGTTTAGTTATGGAGGCCAATTGTTGTTGCAATGGTGTTCTCTGTAGGGCAATTGTTTGTTACCTGGGCAAACTAAGATTTTCTGTGTACAGAGATGAAATATTTACTTTTTTTCTAAAATAAAACAATGTCACACAAAAAAACAACATTTGGAGATTCGCTGCTCTGAAATGAAAATATTGCTGAAAATATGTCAGTGTAGTAGTGGGGTAATCTTGCCACGTGGAGCTACAATGATAAAGAAATAATTGTAAGCTCTTTTGAGCAGAGTTCTCTTTAACACTTATATCTGGTTATTAGCTGTATACCCCCCTTTCATTGCGCCATGCTGCCGAGTATGTTGGTGCTTTATAAGTATGTGATAATAATAATTGTTACCATACAGAGCATCGAAAATACAGCATAATAAGCTTTATGCCAGTACATTACAGGGTCCCAGTTTAATAGTTAGTTTGTAGGTGTAATCTGACACTAAGGGGCAGATTTATCAAAGCTGAAGTGAAAATTCGAATTAAAAAAAAATCGAATTACGAGCTAACTAGGGAATAGTCCAAATTCAATTCGAAAATTCAAATATCGAAATTTATCATGTAGTCTCTTTAAAAATTTGACTTCGACCATTAGCCATCTAAAACCTGCCGCATTGCTGTTTTAGCCTATGGGGGACCTCCTAGAACCTATTTGGAGTCAATTGGTGGACTTTGGGAAACCAAAGTTTTTTTTGGGAAAACTTTGAATCGAATTCGATCGAATGCACTATTACTGTGATTCGTACAATTCAAATTCGGTCAAATATGGATCTATTCGATCGAAAACGGACCTATTTGGCCAAAAAAAAACTTCTATTTTTTTTTTAAATAAATTTCGGTTGGTCTTTTTGAATTCGAATTTCGAAGTCTTTTCACTTTGAAATTCGACCCTTGATATATCTGCCCCTAATTCTAAGGACCCTTCCACTTTCACTCACCTCAGCTTCCTGTCTCCAGTCAGGTCTGGACTGAGAAACAAAATAGGCTCTGGCATTTCAAGTAAACAGAGGCCCAAACAGCCTCCACCAGCCCATTAATAGCAACTGTCTATAGCACCTTACAGCAGCCCCTTGCCCGAACCCAGTCTAGGCCTGTCTCCATGTACCTGCCCCTACAACTTCTTCAGAAGGCCTTTCTGTAGACCAGGGTTTGCTGGAGTTTTTCTGTTCAAGTTCCCCTTGAAGATGCAAATTTAGGTCAGGGCTCCCATAGGTCATAACATGGTTACAGATACTGTATAAGGAAATATTGGTGCATCATATAGGTTTTTGGCCCAAATCTCACCATAACTGCCCTTAGACTGAACCGCAGAGGGGTTAGCCCCAAAGTGTGGGGACCACTGCCCTGGACCATACACTTATGTGAATTACCGTCATTTAGCAAGTACACCTGTAAGGATCCCTATTCATTGTTATTGTGCTACAATTGGCATCAACTGTTACAATTCTAGGGCACTTAGGAAAAAAGTGGGTTTTTAATAAATACAAAATTTCAGTTGCTCTACTTCAGATGGGTGTTGGCTCTTTTTGGTATGTAAGGCTTTGGTATAAACTATTGATGGGCGAATTTGCAAGTTGTGCCGAATAAATTTGCGAAATGGCAGTATTTTGATGCCGGAGACAATTCCGAGCATTGCTGGTGCGAAAATGATGTAAAAGCTGCAACCTGCCGGCTGCTTTTAAACTACCACTCCCAGAATTCCTTGACAAACTTGAAAAGGCACCAATGGAAACATTGAAATCTCACTGCATACACTCCCAGTCTGATTTATTTCTGCTATCATAGGCTGCGCCATAAAAACTATATCTATAGAGCTGAATAAAGTTATTATTTAAAGGAAACGGCAGGATTCAGGGCGCATAAGAAATCCAAAACTCGTAATTTCAGTTTCATCGTTAGACTGTAAAAGTGTGATAAAACCCCACGCTAGAGGCAAAGTACATATTTATGTGTGTTGAAAAGTGAACCTTTTTTTTTGCTAAAAATTTATGTTAAGAGAAATGATATCTGTCAGGCTACAGATGGAAAAACGGCTGCAAATTGAAATATGTTACCGGAAATTTAAAATGTAATCACCTCTCGTAAAAAATGCGGGAAGATATATATTGCTCATTGGAGCCATGTGACATAAAGAGTTACACAGAGGAAACATAACAATACTCCATGAGCGACACTTGTCAGAAATTCTAAATCAGGAATAAAATAACAAACGGTTGGCCCACCCTCAAGTAACCATACCCTATCCATACAGGGCAGAAAACTGGGGCTATCCGCCATGTTTTCTGCACTTTTTACCTTGCCCTGTGTCTAAAATATTGCCACAGTTTAGCAGTGCTCTACAAGTATTGGATCCGTTATCCAGAAAGCTCTGAATTATGAGAAGGCGTTCTCCCATAGACTCCATTATAATAAAATAATTAGCATTTTTAAAAATGATTTGCTTTTTCTCTGTAATAATACAACGGTATCTTGTACTTGATCCCAACTAAGATATAATTAATCCTTATTGGATGCAAAACATTCTTATTGGTTTTATTTGGCACCAAAATGATGCCTGGCACCCAATTCTTTAGGCAAAGTACTCCGCATATGTTGATGAAGGCTGCTGTGAGAACCCTGGAGCTACTGCATCAATAAGTGCACTCACACAAGAAGAGGTGGGACAAACCCCGCAAGACCAAACACAACAATGCAGAAGTACAAGGAGAAGCTTTGGATGCATTTTTCATACACAACCATAACTGGTATATGAGCCCTTATGTCTCTTTAAAGAAGTAGGTTAGAAATGCTGTACATTGGGCCAGATTCAAATGAATGAGAAAACCTTATTACAGGTATGGGGTTTATTCAGAGATGGAACTAGGTGGGGGTGGGCCCTGGTGCGGGCCGTGCAGCCGGGCCCCGCCTCCCACCCTCTTCCGTGCGGCGCTGCAACCGTTGCAGTGGGCGCGTGACTGCCGGGGGGCCCTGCGGGGGTGCGGGCCCTGGCTCAATTGCACCCCCTGCTCCCCCGAAGAGCTGCTGAATAAAAAGCTAAATAACTCAAAAACCTTAATTAATAAAAAATGAAAACCAATTGCAAATTGTCTCAGAATATCACTCTCTACGTCATACTAAAAAGGTAATTTTAAGGTGAACAACCCCTTTAATTGATTTTGATTAATTTTAAGAATTCTGTTGCTGCTGAGCAGTAAATAAGTGACATCATTCCAAAGCTACTATATATAAAATAAGACGTAAAAAAAAGTGAAGAAATTAAGACGTAACAGTTTATATCAAACAAATTACAAATAGACATGTATATATGAATATGATTTATTTCTAATGCAAGCACACACACACAATCCAGATCTGTATATAACCAGAGGATAATACTGGGCTTCCGTTGGTGGGCACGTTGCGGGGAGGGCGGGTGCCATGATTTCTTCGCTAGCGTTTCATTGCTGTTCTTGCTGATATATTTCCTCCTTGTGGCTTTGTGAGTCACACATTGGCTTTCCTTCTCCCCCTCTCATATTGACCACTTGTTAAATCTTTTTTTGTGTGCGTGTGTGTGTTTGCTTCCCGCCATTCTCCTGGGACGCGGAGACAGACAGGCTTGCCAGATTCATTTTCTGATCAAAGCTGTTTGATTTGGTCAATTTTGCCACATTGGAGACGTTCTCTATTACAGAGATAAATAGCCTCGGGCTAACTGTCAACGAAAACTTGTAAGCTAATAAATTATTCCAATTTCTTCCAGTGGATTTCTCTGGAGACAGCCCGAGGAAATACACTTTTTGATTAGTAAATTTCTCTGTGTGTGTGTCTGGACATTCAAATGTGTCTTCTTTCATTAGCACCATTGCTTTTCAAGTCAATGTTGGCTGAGGGGCTGTCAGTTGGAGGCAGGCCTGATGCATAATGCATACACCGTGCCCGGAAACTGGTGCCTTATCCAAGGATAGAAAGGCGGGAAAATTGCCCTAACAACCCTGACGGCTTCTTTTTATCAAGGGAGATAAAGTTTCAAGACTTGTCATCTGTTGAAGCGACGTTTACTTGTCAAGGGAGTCACGTGGCTCTGGAAAGGTTGGAAAAGCAATACCGTGCGATACAGCAAGCAGATGATCTGTTGAGACCTGCAGAAATTGATTAGCTCCTCCAAAATATCACATTCTCTAAAAAAAAAAAAATACTCTTGATTTTCAAAGAGTAATGGCTGTATCAATGTGTCGGCCTCTGGGGGGGGATTTTAATCATTAGAATTATGACTTGCTTGCGGAACACAGTTTAGGAGGCATTGCTGAGTTGTCATGAAAAACAAGCAACATGGGTAAAGCCTGCCCCGGCCTAAAAGACCCTAGAAAGCACTAAAATATTTGTTTTTAATTATTTTAAATGAACTAACTGCTGATTGGTCGCAATGTGTTGCTGGATCAGGCCAAATTTTACCCATGGTACTAAAGGTGCGTAAGGTAGGCTCTGTTTTTCATCCCACGCAGGCAGTTGATCGGATGAAAACATTGCTGCCTTTGAGGATTGGGATCTCAAGTTTATTTATGAGCGGGGCTCTAGTAATTCATGGGTCAACACTAAACACAAAGGATAGGGTTGGGCAGAGTTGGAGGGCCGTATGCGCCACCACCACCCTCCTCCTAACCTATCTGTGTTGTCCCAGCCTTACTACTCAGTTATACACTCAATCTCCTCCCACCGCTCAAAATGATGACCAAAAGAGATGGGGCAGGCATGGGTATATAACCAATGCAGCGGGCTCAGGTTGGGTTCTATATGCTTAGAGCCTCTATCTACCTGGAGTCTTTAATGTTCAGGCACCATACACCCCCTAAGGCTCCCTAACTTGCATTTGTCAATGATGCTCATGTTAGGGGGTCCTATGTGAATTGAACACTCTGTTGAATGTAGGTAGCACTGATTGGCTCTTGCTGAAACTGACCCAAGTGTGTGTGTGTGGTAAGTAAAACTGGATTGTAAGCTCTTCTGGTAGAGAATTGATTCGACTGATTATTAAACATTTTTCGAAATCCCATGCTTAATATAAAAGTACAGGAATGGGATCCATTATCCGGTAAACCCGTTATCCAGAAAGTTCTGAATTACAGAATGGCTGTCACCCATAGACTCCTTTTTATCCAAATAATCCAAATGTCTTTTTCTCTGTAAAAATAAAAGAGCACATTGTACTCGATCCAAACTAAGATATAATTAATCCTTATTGGAAGCAAAACCAGCCTATTGGGTTTATTTAATGTTTACATGATTTTCTAGTAGACTTAAGATATGAAGATCCAAATTACAGCATTGATGGCATTAATTATGGCATTAATAGAACAACAATGTTGCTTGAACCACTGTGGCGCCAAAAAGTTGCATGGCTTTTGAAGCCACTCTGTGGCACGCAATAGGTTAAACACTGAAAGGCCTTTCCAAAAAGGAATATTTTTCCTATAACAAATCAATTGGTGCGTGTGATAACACAAACACACAGATCATTTATCAGCTGCAAAATAGTCTAAATTATGACCTTTCCTGAGCGTATGAGGAGTCAGAGGGAACGCAGAACGTAAATTAAACTTTAAAGGATCAGCGATTTTCACTTTCACTATTCATCTTTCCTTCACCTTCCAGGGCTCAGAATAAGAGTGCTGTGTAATTACATTTTAGTGGAGTGCAGCAGTCCATTATTCCCAGCAATACCACTGCAACCAGTTTCCATCAGAGTCAGGTAGGTTTCAATTTATTAGTTGGCTTTTAATCCTAATATCCTAATGCCCAGTCGGGTTATTATCTCAACTATCGTGCAGATAATAGCCTGGATTTTCCATTCAATAGATGCATTTTTGTGTTTTAGTGACCAGACCTTGTTGTTCTGTTTTTCTTCCATTCCTTGTGCAATCTGGCATAAGGCAGATTTTTTAGGCAACTACAAAAAAAGTTTTAAACTAGAGTTTAACCCCTCTCCATTATTTAATCATGGAGCACAGAGCCCTGTTCTGCTCCTATGAATATAGAGCTGCTATTGGCTGGCTATTACAGGCAGTATGGACAGGGCTGGCCTGTATCCACTGTGCAGAGCATTACACCAAACTGAAATACATTCATGTACTTGTTAAGAGTTGACTGATGCAAGGGAAGGGGGTAAACAGCCTGGCTATAAAGGAGAGACGATATTATCTCTTGAACAGCAGGTAATATCACAAAGTACAGTAAGGGGCCCATTTATTTAGCTCGAGTGAAGGAATAGAATAAAAAAAACGTCGAATTGTTTGGCTACTTCAACCATAGAATTGGCTACTTCGACCTTCGACTTCGAACTAAAAATCATTTGACTATTCGACCATTCGATAGTCGAAGTACTGTCTCTTTAAAAAAAACTTCGACCCCCTTGTTCCCCACCTAAAACCTACCGAGGTGCCATGTTAGCCTATGGGGAAGGTTTTGTAACAATTTTTAGGTCGAAGAAAAATCGTTTGATTGATGGATTAAAATCCTTCGAATCATGTGATCGAACTATTTGCCGTAAATCCTTTGACTTCGATATTCGAAGTTGAAGGATTTACATTCGACAGTCGAATATCGAGGGTTAATTAACTGTTTAATTCTAATAATAATTAAAAACCTGTATGCATTTATACCTTGAAAAGTGCTGAATACATTTAAAGTAAATAAATACAAATATACATACCCATGGATCAGTTCACTTGCTGCTTCCCATGGCTCAAAATAGTCTATGAATTGCCTCTTTGAAATCAATGGCCACCTTTGAATGCCTTTGTTCTGCCATACTGATGATATACTTGGTGCTGTTAACAGAGATGGATGAGGCAGGACAAATGCATGAGAAGGTGGAGAAATCGGTGTTTGTTTTGTGGATGAAGATCTGCACTGAGCACAATTCAGATGGATCTGGCTGAATATCTGGGGCTGTATCTGGGACAACGTAGGCTAAACTTGCATCCCTGTATCTAGGGGTAGGGTGCAAATTGCAAAATTCATGGTGCATTGTGTTTATGTACAGGCTGTCTTCAGATGGTGTTACTTTCAGGCTTTCCAAAGCATGTTGCCCCTACATAAGCAACTGACTTGCACCTAGATAATCACCTACTAATGTTTTCTTGATAACCAGGGGTGTTTTGGGGGTTCTTGCTGCCCTGAGATGGCCTTTCTGATGTCTCCCCCTCTCGTTCTGGGCTGGTGGAACACCGGAAAAAAACCCGGTGGATCCCCGTGTTCACGCATGCACACTGGCGTTTGTGCCGGTGTTTGTGCCATGCGCGTGGGGGGCCCCGGAAGTGTGGAGCCCGATGGGCCCCCCCGTCCTCCAGTTTGACCCTGAGACTAACCCTAAACAAAATGGCTGGAGTTTAAGGCCGCCATGCACAGTTGATAGTATGAAAATGTATCCACTTTTAGGGGAGCAAATATGGTTCTGAAGAAGATAGCCATGAATGGCAATGGCCTTTGCCTTTTTTATTTAAATAACATTATTGCTAGTAGAAAATTTGTGTTTGTTGGGCAGATTTATCCATTTTGCCTCACAGCCATTGCAAAAGTAATGCCAGGAGTTATATTTCCATTTAAATAATAGACAACAATGATGAGCACCTTGCCCTGTAGGCGCTGCCATGAACAACAAAGAGCTGGAACAAAGTTGAGTTCCATGCTTAGTAATTATTTTGCCAGTGCCGAACATACAAACACGACTCATTTCATAGATACAAGTCATAAAAATGAGGAACACGTGAGTTTGCAACCCAGCGGGTCTAGAATAATTGTATAATTAACATTAAATAATTAAGGAAGTTAATGGCAAAGCTCCACCAGAGGAAAAAAGTTAATTGAATTCTTCTTTTCTCATATGGATATTTTTATATTGAAGTAGGTCAAATTAAGGTGATTTATATGAGCACAGAATAAGCCTCCCAGAATTTAGTGACGGAGACTGGAAATTGATTAGGAAAGGGGAGGAAAGGTTCCCAGAAGAAAAGCTTGAGACATTATGTGAATTTCAAATCATCCCCATTCACTGCATCGGCACGTTGTAGGTTTACTAAAGACTAGAGCCAGAATTATTGGCATATAGCACCAAAATTGTCACTAACTGGAGGGAGGCATTATGTGAAAAACACCAGAAATTTTATAGTGGGGGAGGTATGATGTTCATTTTCTAATAGAAATAATAAAATTTCTACCGGGGAAGAATCATACACACACTATTAGTGAATGAATTCATATTAATGAATATAATAAAAAATGAAATGATTATTGATATTAATGAATTGGCCAAAATGAAATTTAATAAAATGAATTGCTAATTATTACCAGTAATTGGGGATGACTGCATTTTTTTTTTTACCTGAAACAGATTTGCGGGAAAATTTGCACAAACATTTTCAGAAATATATAAGTTTGCAATGCATTTCATTTCACCAAGAAAAAAGTGAGAATAAACAATCATTGAGTCAAAATCATGGGCACCAGAAAATAAATCAAAAGGAAAAAAAAACGCCCACCGATTCCCTTGGTGGAATATCTGCTAAATTTTTACCATTTTGCGAATTTTTTGTGAGTTTTCAGTGCAACAAAGCAAAATGGGGCTGTAGCACTCATCACTATTAGCAATTAATAGTCATTTGCAGTGAAGCCAAAATGAATCTGAAAGATTTATTGTAGATAAGCAGGTAGCTTACAGGAGTGCCAAATTATTCTAAAACCCCTATGCTTCAGTAAATAACATTGTAAGAAAGTTTGTTGCATCACACTTTAGTAAGTTAAAGTAAGTGGGTTTCTCCAAAAATTAAAAAACAAAATTATATGCAAAGTATTAAGTCATTTATTAGAACAAAAAATAGCCTAACGCATTTCGTGCCTTTTGAGGCACTTAATCATCCGATTCGGTCTCAAGCATGTGATCCTCACTGATCCAGGTGAAAACAAGAAAAGTGAAGCGTCTCCCATAAGCAGGAAAATAAAGCAAAACAATAGATTTCTTTTTTGAGTGATGGCCACCACACACCACTTCCGTGGGTTTGGAATTGATACAAAACACTTTCCTCTCCTTTGACACATGTATCAAAGAACAAAGGATCAATATGCAGCTATATCAATGTTCAAACTCCGTTCTGTTCTATGGGTGTTAGTGTTCCATGGCAGCACTGAGCTCTAACACCCCTTTTTGTACTGGTTAGCATTATTAGTATTAGATAAAAATACAAACACCTAAGATCATGGTCCTTATGATAGAATGATTTGTGCCTGCTTAAAGCTGGAGGACACTTTTACTGGAATAAACATCAGTGGAGCAGGGGAAGTGGGAAAAAGTGAGCCAGAGGCACATTATACTGTATAAGAACAGGCTTTCTATGAATTTATCTTGCTAAATAAAAAGTCTGTACTCCCACATTATAGGGGCACACTCAAGCAAGCATTAATTCAAAGAAACTCAACTGTGGATGATGCTTCACTTTATGTCAATAGCGGACGCAGCTCCCACATAAATTATTACAGTCCAAGTACGGGATCCGTCATCCGGAAACCTATTATCCAGAAAACGTTGAATTACGGAAAGGCCATCTTCCATAGACTCCATTTTATCCAAATAATCCAAATTTTAAAAAAATGATTTCCTTTTTCTCTGTAATAATAAAACAGTAGCTTGTACTTGATCCCAACCAAGATATAACTAATCCTTATTGGAAGCAAAACCAGCCTATTGGGTTTATTTAATGTTTACATGGTTTTCTCTTAGACTTAAGGTATGAAGATCCAAATTACGAAAAGATCCATTATCTGGAAAACCCCAGTTGCCCAGCATTCTGGATAACAGGTCCCATACATGTATAAGCAAATATGCAGCCAAATAATCCTCCCTTTGCAACAAACAAAAACAAAGTAAAAGTAACTGTCTGTGAGCAGTGGTGTAACTACTGGGGAGCAGGGGGTGTGTTACCCCGATATCCCCAGTAAGACCTGCTGGAGTCACTGCAGCAAATTACAGGGATACCCAAAGGTAAGATTGTGCTGGACAAAATTTGGTGCGTATCGCGGCGAAATTCTCTGACCATGCCCATTTTGGCCACACCCCCTAATTAACATGTTCATATTACAAAATTTGTCAGATTATGAAAGTTTGAACATATTTCTGTGGTTTTTTTCAGTTATTACAGTTTTGCTAATGAAGGTGAATTGCCCTTTAAGCTGTGAGTCCCAAGGGACCTGTTATCTTATATTGTTACAATTACTGATTTGCTTATTTCAAAATTGTTACAAAGTATCTTATCTGCAGCTGTGGCTGTTCTGAGCTCTCTGCCAAAAGCCAATTAAGTTAGAAACATTGTATCTTTTTTTTAGCTGTTCAGTGCAGAGAAAATCTGGACTTTCCAGTACAAACCTGTGACTGCTGGTTGAGCTGTCAAAAGAGGGACTGGTCCCACTGAAAAAGGGACAGTTGGGAGGTATGCCCTAGTTACTCCACTGTTAGCAAGGTATTCAATATATTTTCCTTCGGTATGTGTAATGGCTTTGCTTGGATATTGAAAACTAGTCATTATTTGTAAACATAAAAGTATATAGAGCTTTATTTATCCAGTGGTCTAACTGTCTTTATTACTGTTAATAACCATCTGTTGTTTTATAAGGAGTCAGCCAAGGGCAGTGCCTAGCAATTGGGAGGGTGTGGTGGAGCCATAGTCAAGCTACAGTTATTTTTTTTGTCGCTTGCAGTACCAATTTTCACCTCCTGCAAATCCTATACACAGTAGCAGCAGGACAGCTCCTCTGTATAGAAAAACAAACAAAACATTTTTTGAAACCGTGACATGTAGGAAAGAAACACTCTTTGTTTTATTAAGCCTGACGTCAGCTTATCTGTGATACTTCCCCTTTAAATTCATATTTTTCCCTCTGGCTAGCTCTAGATCCGCATTCACATTTATCCTTTTCCCTACTGCTTCTGCCTGTTATTTTACCCAATAAACGACCCTGGCGTTGAGCAGAGTTCCCAGGTTATTTGTGTTCTGCAGCTGTTCTCTGTGGAAATGAAGCTTTAAATGGTCAGATGTGCATAGTCATAGTCAGTTTGTCTTCAGATTGCAACATGCATGTCGATTTCCAAGTGCCTGGGATGGGATGTAATGGGGGGGGAGTTGGATTTAAGCAAATACCACGGTAGCAATTTTACTGGAATTTATTTGATTTGAGTTGTATTCAATAAAGCACCTCTAACAGTGCCGCAGCCTGGTCTCACACGTGATATATGGGGTGCTATGAAACACTCACTATAACACTATTAGGAATGATGGCAGAGGGGCCGAAATTGAGATGGCACTAAAATATTCTTATATTCGGTATAATGGATCCATTAGAATATGGTGCCCCACATAACTCCCAATAATGGCTGTATTTTACTCACTGATGAAATTTAATACGACACCAAGTTTTCCAGAATCTGCCAATCTGCATAAGGCAGGCCAAAATAACAGAAAACTCTATGGAACTGGTAGATACACTCCTGAAACATACAAACAAGTTAACTGGCTCCTGATGAGCCTGTGTGTGACTGTGATAGGAACCTGTATATATATATATATATATATATATATTATAGTTTCTAAATAAAATATTTATACCTCTGGTTTAGTCCTGTGAGTGCAGCTGCTTCATTGGAGGATTGTATGCAGTATTTTGTGGCGTGCACCCAGGCAATGTGAATCGACTTAACGTGATTATATAAATATATATATATATATATATATATATATATATATATATATATATATATATATATATATATATATATAAATAAATGGATGCAAAAAAGTGTATTAAAAAGTAGTACATCACATAGCGACGTTTCGGACAAACTGTGTGCCCTTTATCAAGCTAAATGAACCATATTATATATAAGCCTGTATGTGTGTGTGTATATTTGTGCTTATTCTTCCCAGCCTAATTAAAGATGTAAATATTAACAAAAGCATGATATGGTGCTTCTCTATAAAATCCAATCCCCCTTTATTCATAAATAGAGTTTCTAGGAAGCAAACCCCCCCCCCCATCGCCAAAAAATGATTGTGGGGAGGGCAAAGCAAGCAGCTGGGTTGTAGGAGTAATAAAGAAGGAGAATCAATAGGGCATGCAATGGAGCCAAGGTGCTGCCATTTATCACGCTGCCTCTCTGACTCCAATCATTCATCATGCTCAATGAGGCAGCAAATAGGAAAATGACTATTTGTATCAAACACATCTGCACTCATCCACTGAGGTATTTTATTCCCATTAACTCTGAAAGTAAAATACGTAGAGTTTTCTGAGCTTCTCTTGGCTCAGGTTGGCAGAAAAGAAAGGAAAAAAAAACCCCCAGCAGCACAGGAGCACACAGGGTTGCCCGACTTTGCTTTGGACACTGATTTGGGGGTTTTGTTGCTTCTGCGGTATCTGCTGCTGGTGATAAAATACACATGATGAAGTACCTTGTTATTATTTGTATAATCATTTATTTGTGGCACTACCTTATGTTCAGGTGGATGCCCTCAACCTTTTGTTGAACTGCAACTTCCTTCCAGCATTATCATAAAGCTGCAGAGTTGTAGTCCAACAACAGCTGGAAAAGTAGAGGTTGCTTTCCCATGATTTACTCGGTTTTTATCAAAGTTATGGTTCTCTTCATTTCCCAAGGCTCCTTCTCTATTTTTTAATTCTCTTTTCAAAGGGTTATTTGGGTTTTATCCCCAAGGAAGAGGCTTCCCGTGTGAAACTCATTCCATTACCTCGCTGTACTTTCTCTTTTATGCCATAAATTACCCCTCCTAAGTGGCGTGGAAGCTAATTTCCTTGAGTCTTTCAGAAGATCAGATGCAAATGGGAGGATTATTATCATTCTGGTGTAATATCCCATGAAATGGTAGCATCATTAGTGGGCCTTTTTATGGCGGGCACAAGTTTATTTCCATCTAGAAGATGCGATGCTCTGGACCTGACTACAGCTATGAGCTGGCTCTTAGAGGTGAGGAGAAGGCAGTTGTCTCTATTAGAGAGAAACGATATTTGCATTACAGTAGTAAGCATTAAACATAATATTTTGCATGGAGTGCATTCCTTCTCTGTATATTTGCTCTTATATTTAAGAGAGGAAGCCGCCATATTACTTGCTCTGGCTGGGGCCCAAATTACCCTAGCAACCATGCACTGATTTGAATAAGAGACTGGAATATGAATAGGAGAGGCCTGAATAGAAGGATCAGTAATAAAAAGTAACAAAAACAATACATTTGTAGCCTTACGGAGCATTTGTTTTTTAGAAGGGAGTCAGCGATGCCCATTTGAAAATATTAAAAAATAAATAATAAAAACCAATTGAAAAGTTGCTTAGAATTGGCTGTTCTATAACATAATAAAAGTTACCTTAAAGTTGAACCACCCCTTTAAAGGAGAACTAAAGCTTAACTAAAGAAGTAGCTAGAAATGCTGTACATTATGTTTTTGGCTTCTGTACCAGCCCAAGGAAACCACAGCCCTTTAGCAGTAAAGATCTGTTTTTTCCAAAGATGCCCCAGTAGCTCCCCATCTCCTTTTCTGCTGATTCACTGCACATGCTCTGTGCTGCTGTCACTTACTGAGCTTAGGGACCCACTCACAATATACAGTACACATAGAATAGAAATGTCACAATATAAGGCTGATTAGTAATTAATACAGATAATTACTACATGGCAGCACAGAACCAGTACAATTAGCATCAGAATTTAATAATCAGCCCTGTAGCCTCAGCTTATATTACAGACCAACCTCATTTTCTGCTTGATAATTAGTGACGACCCCTAAGTTTAGCTTCTCAACAGCTGCTCAGAGCCCACTGAGCATGTGAGTGTCACAGACACTTTCCAAGATGGTGACCCCCTGTGACAAGTTTGAAGTCCTGGATCATTGCTGCTATTGACAAGCTGAAACATTAGCATCGTGCAATAAGTTCAATAGGTAAAATCGGGCATCTTTAGCCATATTCATTTTTAGGGTTTAGTTCTCCTTTAAAGTGTTTTTCCAAGCGTCAGTATTGGCAGAATTAGCTGATGATGGACAGTTTTACGCTATATGACTTATATGAACTGCCCTAGCTCATACACGCAGAGAGGAAGGGGGCCCCACCGCTTCCAAGTCAGATTCTATTGTCAATAATGCCCTGATGCACCAGAAATATACAGTAACCTACCACCAGCTCCTGGCCATTATATCCACCTGCCTTCAGCTTTCTGCTCCACTAGTCTTCCTTGTATCTGTATGAGAAGTGCTGCCAAGGAGTAACTTATTATCCATGAAGTCACAGTAGGATCATAGTTATCAAAGGGTGATGCAACAATTATTCTTAAAATTCTTTAAAACATATTCCATCTCTGTGTTTTGTAGACTATTGATCTGTTGCATTTTGTAGAAGATTGTCTCCCTGTAAAAATGTCCCATAGTGAAAATTTACTAAGCGGCGAAAATTCACCAGCAGTGGCTTTGCAGGAACTAACATGCAAAGTTGCATGCAGGGTGCTGAAAGGTTGCGAAGTTGTCTTACTGGATATCCTAGTTCTCTACTGAATGGCCCAGTGTTGGGAGGATACAGCAGTTTAAGGGGGGCTCAGAAGAAAGATTTTATGATAACGCCTATTTGCCCATACAGGTGTGGGACCTGTTATCCAGAATGCTCCGGACCTGGGGGTTTCCGGATAAGGGATCTTTCCGTAATTTGGGTCTTCATGCCTTAAGTCTACTAGAAATTCATTTAAACATTAAATAAACCCAATAGGCTAGTTTTGCTTCCAATGAGGATTAATTATATCTTAGTTTGGATCAAGTACAAGGTACTGTTTTATTATTACAGAGAAAAAGGAAATCACTTTTAAAAATTTGGATTATTTGGATAAAACGGAGTCTATGGGAGCCATTCAGTAATTCGGAGCTTTCTGGATATTGGGTTTCCGGATAAGGGATCTTATACTTGTACACACCTTAAAGGCCAAGTAGGATCAATTAGGATCAGGTTTGGGGTGATCATTTTTTTGCTATATTATACAGGTATGACGCTTATTATCCAGAATGCCGGGAACCTGGAATTTTACTGAAAATGTCTCTTTTCCGCTGTTTGTATCTCCATACATTAAGACTACTCAAAATGATTTTAAACATTTAATAAATCCAATAGGATTATTTTGCCTCTTCTAAGAATTAATTATATTTTAGTTGGAATCCAACACAAGGTACTGTTTTATTATTACAGGTATGGGATTTGCTATTGGGAAACCTGTTATCCAGAAAACTCTGAATTATGGAAAGGATGTTTCCCATAGACTCCATTATAATCAAATATTCCAAATTATTAAAAATGCTTTCCTTTTTCTCTGTAATAATAAAACAGTACCTTGTACTTGATCCAAACTAAGATATAATTAAAGGCAAAGAGTAAATGCAGTAACCTCCATGGATGAAAGATATGAACAAATTCTGCTAATTTTACTAGAACGTGCTTAACGACATCCGTTGTTTCTCCATGTGAAATCACCTGCTCTGCAATTAGTCAGGCCCAAGAGCCTCAGCTAATAAATGTTTCCATTTATAATATCATTGGAACTATTGATGAATTGATACAGCAACATCTAATTTGACTTGGTTGCAAATATGATTTATTTTTTGGCTGCCTTTTCAAATTTCTGGGAAGTTGCCACGATATGGCATTTTTGGGATCATTACCCCTATATTACTTTGCATTATGTTCGTGTACTTTTGCACAATAATGAGATGCAACAGCAATATTTCCCACAGACGGCAGAATCCATTAGGAATTGTTTGAAGGAATGTTTAGACTCTGCTGATTAATTCTGTACAAATTGCTTCTGTTTATGGAGCGGTTAAAAGAACAAATTCTGATTTCTGCTGGTTTTAGTATATATTTTTATATACGATTTGAAAGTCCAGACCTTAAGATATGAATGAATGATGTAAGGATCAGCCTGGGATATGGGTTATCTGCATTTTTCATGGAGATTATCTTTGTTAATACCAAAGTATTTCTGTACCCATTTTGATGTCTGGAGTGCAATATAAATAGTGCATTTAATAATTCACTCCAGGCACTCAAATTTGGGGCTGGTCTAGAACACAATCATGGAAGAACATAGGTGAAGGTATAGGTTATCTGTAACACTTTAGGGCTGGAACATCTCACACATTTACAGTCTTTTAACTCCCATTATCCCCATTTATCTCCAGACTGACTAGAAGGTATCTTAGGTATCTATCAATATACAGGTATGGGCCCAGTTATACAAAATGCTCAGGACCTGGGGTTTTTGGGATAATGTATCTATCCGTAATTTGGATCTTCATACCTTAAGTCTACTAGAAAATCATGTAAACATTAAATAAACCCAATAGGCTGGTTTTGCTAGCCAATAAGGATTAATTATATCTTAGTTTGGATCAAGTACAAGCTACTGTTTTTTTTATGACAGGGTAAAAGGAAATTCTTTTTAAAAATGTGGATTTTTTGGTTAAAATTGAGTCTATGGGAGTCTGCCTTTCTGTAATTCGGAGATTTCTGGATTACGGGCTTCCGGATATGGGATTCAATACCTGTACTTGCAAAGTATATTTTTACTTTTCTTCACTATATAGTTAAGTTGTACCTCCCACATCTTTCCACAGAGAAGGAACTGAAATTGGTGTGCAAAAAGTGGTTCAATGGAACAAATTTCGCAGAATATTCAACTACAAAGAAATGAGCAGTTGAAAATACAAAATCCCCCTAATACCTACACCATCCCAAATCCCTTGAGGCAAGGATCAATGATGAAAAATGTATCATCGTTATTCCGCAAAATCACTAAAATGCAAATTTTCAATAACGTTACCCCTTTTCGCCAGAGTTTCCTTCCCCATCTTAGACCTGGCGAACTGATAAAATGAAGCTACATCTTCCTCAATCTCATGTCAGTGACATCATATCCTGTGTGCCGAAAAGTTATAAAAATGAAATATAAACTGATGTTTGTTTTAACTTTTTTTAATCATTTGAGGGGCATGCCACATTTGTTTTTTTTTGTGAGCTCGTGTCTAGGGCATTAGAGAATCTATTTTGTCTTTATTTTGCTTCCTTGGACATTTGTAATAATAAGTGGCCACTTCAAGCATTTGCACCAACATCTCTAATAAAGACATGTATACGACCTATATGTGCCCACCCTATTTATATTGACCTAAGCGTAAGTGTATAAACTAAGTTTCGCTAGGCAGAAATGAACGTTAGAGATCGCTATGAAATGCTTGCGCTGACGAATTAACGCTAGTGAAACTTCGCCAGCGTTCGACTGGCAAGACGCAACTTTGCATTTTAGAGAATTAGCGTAGTGTTCGCGAATTAGCGCCAGACGAAATGGCCGAAGTGTGGCGTAGCCTTTGCAGACGAATATTCGACCTTAAGTGAATTTACCCCAGTGTGTTTTCGAAATAATGATGGGGTGCATTTTGTTACATATGTACAAAGTTTACATTTTATCCCTTGGTATGTTACTTATACTATATCTTAAAAAACCTGTGTTATTTTGTTAACTAAAGTAAAACTTCAAAGAGCAGCCAGAGAAAGGTACAGAATAAGACTCTATATTTCCGGCGCTTTAGCTATGCTATTTATGATCATGATGCAAGGAACATTGGAACTTGGTCTTTAAATGTCACTGAATGTGCATTAAAATTAATGGTCTGTAATCCGCAACCCAATTGCTGTTAAAGCGACAGTAAGTAGAAATACAAAGTACCAACTGTAAATAGCAGAACCTGTGCCAATAAAAAGAGCCCAAGCACATTTTGAAGCTCTTCCGTGCCTCCTTCAGAACAATTCATTGGAAAGGGGGCCTAATTCATTCACTTATGACTTTACTGTAGGCAGCTCAGTTTACTGTAGAACATTATGTTATGGGCAAAATATATCCTTTATTTTATATTTTTATTACTGTATAATATAAAGACCCAGAAATGCTAAAGTCAGCAGGTCATTAAGTATAAAGGACCTGTTATCCAGAATGTTTGGACCTAGGGTCCTATCTCTATACTTTAAATCTGCTAAAAATCATTTAAACATTAATAATCCCAAAAGGATTGTTTTCTCACCAAGTATGTTATTGTATGTTAGTTGGGATCAAGTACAAGGTACTGTTTTATTATTACAGAGAAAAAAGAAAAAAACATGTTTTAATTATTTGATGGCTTTCCTGTAATTTGGAGCTTTCTTGATAATGGTTTCTGGATAATGGATCCTATACTTGTAATAGATTGCCAAGTGTTATAAAATCCTAGTTGATATAATTGTTTTAGTGACACCTAAGAGCAGACCAGCTAATTAATATTAGAGGCCAAGGCAATACTACCAGTTAACAAACCCTGCCTGTATACTTCCCATTCACCCGTCCCTTTGTTCAGTCCACACTTTAGTGCCTTTGTATCTGTTTAATTTCCATTTCTTTGAAATTTTCAGTACAGGTTTTATCACCCTTTTTACATATCAATGTCCAAACACTGTACCGAACAGATATTTTTAGACAGGTATGGGACCTATTATCCAGAATGTTTGGGACCTGGGGCTTTCTGAATAATGGATCTTTCGGAAATTTGGATCTTCATAACTTAAGTCTACTACACAATCATGTAAACAGTAAATAAACCCAGTAGGCTGGTTCTGCTTTGGATAAGGATTAATTGATCTTAGTTTGAATCATGTTCAAGGCACTCTTTTATTACGTAGAAAAAGGAAATCATTTGTAAAAATCTGGATTATTTGGATAAAATGGAGTCAATGGGAGACAGCCTTTCCGTTATTTGGAGCTTCTGAATAATGGGTTTCCGGATAACAGATCCCAAACCTGTACAATAATTAAGGGTGGGGGTCTCTACCCATTTTGTGTAATGAAAATGTAATGCTAACCAGCTGTCTGATATACATTCATTAAATATTTTCAGTGGATTTATTATGCATTAATGTAATTGCTATTGAAATGTCAACTGTTTATATTCTCTGCACTAGTGGTTTTGACTCCTGGACTGATGTAGCAAGAGCAGGAGAAGAACTGACCCTTGTTGCATTATTTCAAGAGTCAGAACCAGGGAACTGAAATGGGTAAACAAATGCAGTGACACCTCAATTTGACATCTCCTGATTTTAAATTTTTCCTCATTTTACATTGTTTTCCCTGATTTTATGCCATTTTATTTCTGGTCCCCTGAAAAACCTAAAATGGGGGTTCTACTGTACTGCTTTTGATTGCAATAACATTAACAAACAACTTGAAAGTACTGAAAATTGTTTGGGGTGGAAATTCTCTAATTTTGGTAGAACCCTATAAAGTGAATTTGCATTTTATGCTATGCTAATATTATATTATGCTTTGCAGATGGTCTGTGGCACTGAGTTCCCAGATTACTCATATCCCTAAATGTGTTTCCACTGCTTATTTGCTTAAAATGATAATGATTTATATATAATTAGTGTGAATATTGCTCCTTCTTCAGCTGTCATTTAGCTGCCCAATCTATTTTAATTCCCCTCTGTAGGACGTAAATATCATAGAGTGGTCATTCTTGTCATGTGCAAAGATCTATATACCTTACTTGTTAGACTATCTACAATATCATAAAGAAATCAGTAGGTATGGGGTCCATTATCGCCAAACCTGTAGCCCAGAAAGCTCTGAATTAAGGGCAAGCCATCTCCCATATACTTAATTTTAATCAAATAATCCAATTTTTTCCCCCTCTGTATTAATAAAACAGTATCTTGCACTTTATCCCAATTAAAATATAATTAATCCTCATTGGAGGTAAATCCTGTTGGGTTTAATTAATGTTTAAATGATTTTTTAGTAGCGTTAAGGTGTGGGCGTTCAAACTACGGAAAGACCCCTTATCCAGAAAACCTGAGGTCCTGAGCATTCTGGATAACAGGTCCCATACCTGTATCTAAATAGATCAATCACCTGTCTCTAATCTGATTAATCTCATTTCTTTGCTTCCCTGCTATTGATGTAAGATTTACCAACTGGCAATTATTGTACCTGGTTGAGATCTTCTTCTCGTGTTTAAATGATGGTTTCTAAATATTTTAAATAAGCATTACATAAAGAAGCGACAAGACCTGACACTGTTTAGCAGAAAATGACTGGCAAATCAATAAACATTTTTATAATTGCAATCTAATGGGTTTATACACATGGCTTGTACCTGCTGCACAAAGGGTGTCTCTGCCGGTGATTTCTGTCAGTGTTGTAGCACCAACCCTATTCTACAGACGTCTGTCTATTAAAGAATGGAATGCCCTGACACTTTTGGGTGGATTTCAGCATTTTTTATGAGTTGCAATTTTATATAATTCTTTCTGTACTTCCTCCTGTGTTAAGCAGGTGATTTTCATTGGAGCACATTGTGCTTGTTTGTTTGTAGGGCAGTTTGGGAGTGCAACTGTGTGCATTTGGTTCTGTTATTTGCCCGTATATATATTTGCTGTCTTTTGGATCTTACTTTGTCATACCCGCTATCTGATCTCCCTCCAATATGCCCACCTTGAGGTGGCCAATATCGGGCTGATCCGATCGTGGGCCCTAGGGCCCAACGATCGGATCCTAGAGAACGCGAACGGGGGATCGTGGGGCCGCATCAATGAACAGATGCGGCCGCGATCCGACGGGATTTTTAGTCCCATCCGATCGAGATCTGGCCGACTTTCGGCCAGATCTCGATCGGGGAAGCCCGTCGGGGCCCCCATACATGGGCCAATAAGCTGCCGACTCGGTCTGTCGGCAGCTTTTATCGGCCCGTGTATGGCCACCTTTAGTCCATCTTCCAAGCCTTTCCCTTTAGTGTCTTCTGGTTGGAAATTTGTTTTCCGCCATCTAAATAAGTACCATGACCTTAGGTCTCATGTTGTACATGTCTTTATATAACCCATCTGTGCTGACCCAGTCGAATGGTGCTCTTGGTTTTCTTTTCATGCCTCCCTCCCATTTATCTTATTGGTAAGGAATGTGTTATTAATGCCTCTGCCACAGAACTGGAAACATTGCCTCATTACATTTCTATTTTCCCCAGAATGCATCCATTAGAGCAAGGTCTCCATTCTTCCTTCAGCTCCAAGGCTGCAGTTACAGAGCCGAAGTCCCCAGACTTTGTATGAGTGCTGGGGCCCTAATCTGTGTGGAAAGAACTATAATTTATGGATTTCCAACCTGCAACCCTCCAGCTGTTGTTTCTTGATGCATATACACAGTGCTGCGAAATATGCTGACGAAATATAAATATTATTAATAATTATAATAATATATACTAAACATATTTAACAAATGTTAAGAAAATGCCATCTAACCTCTTATGCTTGGAAAACAATAATTTGGAAAAAACTCTTAATTGTATAATTAGGCACTGCCTGACATGAAATGAAATATTCATTCCTGTGTGAATTAATCAATTGGCCAATACTCATGGTAAATAGATACTAGCTAGTAGACATATGATAGAAATCTGATTGTATTAGTATATTTACAATTACAACAACAAGCAGGGTAGGTCTGGGCCAGCGGGACACCGGGAAAAAAAACCCGGTGGGCTCTCATCTCTTGTGTGGATCCGCACCCAGTGTTTCTTCCTGCCACGACCAGCCGGTCGCAAAGACTCACATGCTTGTGGTGGGCGGAGGGGGCCCTAAGGCAGCAGCCCCGGTGGGCCTGGTCCCCCAGTCCAACCCTGAGGCAGTTTAAACCAAAACCATACTTCCCAACTGTCCCGTTTTTAGCAGGAAAGTTCTGATTTTGACAGCCCAGCCTGCAGTGTCTGAAATGTCCCGACTTTCTCTTTGATCTCCAGCACTGAACAGCCAGAAAAAGATACAAAGTTTCTAATTTAATTGGCTTTTGCCAGAGAGCCCAGAATAGGGTTCAAGATACCCCCCCCAGGAGTCATAAATAAACAGACTTTTGGCTATACACTCACTAAATCCTACATAGGGTCATATACTTAATTTGAGCTGAAAATGTTATAATGTTACTATAGATCGTTGGAAAAACTGTTCAGAATTTGTATTCATTATTCTTATTCTGTACGAAACTTTATAATGAAACCAAGCTTTATTATGTGAAAAAAATGAATAAAAACATATTTAAAAAAAAAAAAAAAAGTTTAAGATAAGAAAGTCTCTTGGGAGAACTTAGCCCCCCCCCTTTTCCACTTTACTATATTACTTAGCTATATTTATATTATGCCTTTAGTCACTGCAGTTCTTCTTGCTTGCATTATGCTCACAACAGATACTGAAATGCTCATGGACTTTATTGCACTTCGCATGCAGAACCCAGATTGGGCTGCACTTATCCCACTGCTGCCATAATAACAGACGTCAGCCGCATTGTATTTTGTTTCCTGTGTTAGCAGAAGAGAAATACGGAAGAGGAAGGTCTTTATGCCTCTCTCTCTACTGATCATTGCCATGGAGCTGTTGTTGCAGGCAGGCAAGCGGCAGAGAGAAAAGTGGCGGCTGCGCAGTGCAGTCTCCGCTGCTCCCCCACACCCCACTCTTTCTCACTAGAGAACTTGGCTCGCTGCCTATTCAGGCATTCATCATACTCTCCTCAGGGATCAGCAGGCAAAGTCACAGTCTGCACAAACAGAGCTTTCAAATTCATAAAATTCATAGGATTTTTCACAAATGAATGAACACAATTTTCTACCAATTTCCTCATTATGCAAATATGCAAAATATCAAATTTAGGCCAATTAGGGTCCTCCACAGTCCCAAATTCACCCGTTTAAGCCATAATTGCAGAAACTATCAAATAATTACGCTGGCTAATTGGAAATATTTGTGACAGATACAACAAATTCTTGCACAAATTACATTTCATTCGAGGAACCACTGCGCGCCACTGAAATTTTATCGAAGTCTAATTTAACTTACATAATGAGTTGAATTGAGTACTTGTTATCAAATTTGAGCAATTCATAGCCCCGTAATGTGGAATGATCAAATAAATTAAAAGGGAATTTATTCAATATTTTGTTGTGATCCTTTTTTTTTTCAGACCTCTACTATTTTTGGAAGGTTTCTACGCTGCATGCCGGCTCCCCTGATCTCTCTTTTGGCCACAAAGAGTTAAAAGGACAGAGGACAGCAATGTTTCCTCCCTTCTCTCTTTGTCTGATTGCCTCTCTGTGTTGAGCAGCAAATTATAATTGTCTGGGAATAAGAATTTCTTCATGGTCTGTATTTCATTATATTTATTTCCTAGTGTTTTGTAAGCACTTCCTGGGGACATAAATCTACTTCCTTTTATATTAAATATGTTTGAAATGGCAAGTGAATTGGGTCGCTCATGCTTCATACTATCTATCTGTTTAGCATGTATATCTTACTATATATCTATACACACACACATATATATTTAACATGCTGTTGATGTGAGAGTAAAATCTCTATCCTTCTATAAAGATTTATTAATATAAATAACCAGGAGAATTTGGGCACTATATTCCCCTTATAGAAGGTCAACCCTTGGACACGATCATTATTTTTCTCGCACAGTCACCGGTATTTTTTTTTTTTTTTTAAACTGCCTTGTGGTCTTTTTAGCGGATTATAAATGTCTGCTTCTAGCTGTGATTTGTTTAATCCGTGGAAATGGTGCCGGTTCTATGTAAACAAGCCAAGTGCGGAATGAAGGCAGCCATCCATGCGTGGCCACCCTGCCTATTTGTCAGAAAAGCTTCATAAATACTGAGCCAGTCTAGGTAAGATGATGTCTCCATTTTTGCCAGCAAAGGGCATTGCAAGACAAAGAGAGGCAAGAGTAGCATGTAACCTTTAAGGGACATATAAAGCTCAGCTACTGCCTGTTTATAACACACAACAAAACCAATGGGCTTCTTTTGCTTTGCACTTTTTTTAAATCTGTGTTCATCTCCGAAAATAAAGAATGTGAGGTTAGAAAACCTTTTAAACTCATTTTTTAGAAAACCCATTGCGATCATTTTGTAAATTAATTTATTTGACAGACTTTAATAATACATTGATTTTTCCTCGAATAATTCCTAATGTTACTGTTTCAGTTTCATATACAGATATGGGATCGGTTATCCAGAATGCTCAGGACCTGGGGTTGTCCAGATAACGGATCTTTCCATAATTTGGATCTTCATACCTTAAATCTACAAGAAAATCATGTAGATAATCCCAATAGGCCGGTTCTGCTTCCAATAAGGATTAATTATATCTTAGTTTGGATCAAGTACAAGGTATTGTTTTATTATTACAGAGAAAAAGGGAATCATTTTTAAAAAATCCGAATTATTTGATTATAATGGAGTCTATGGGAGACAACCTTTCCGTAATTCAGAGCTTTCTGGATAATGGTTTTCTGGATAATGGATCCCATACCTGTATTAACATATACTGTTGTAGTTAACTCTTTGGGCACTACAAAAATGCACACATGTGTAGGAGAAGTGATCCATAGATCCAATTTCACAGAAATGAACTTGAACATGTTAATTAAACATGGTAAAATGATTTAAAGAGATAGCCAAAGAAGACCTGTACCAAAATTGATACTGTATGGCACCTGCTATCCAGAATGCTTGACCCTGGGCTTTTCGAATAAGGGATCTTTCCATCATCTACTAAAAATCGTTAAAACATGAATTTATAGGATTATTTTTCCTCCATTATATCTTAATTTGGATCACATCGAATGTACCTTTTTTTTAATTACAGAAAGAAAGGAAATTATTTCTAAAAATGTGAATTATTTGATTAGAATGGAGTCTATGGGAGATGGCCTTTCCGTAATTCTGAGTTATCTGGATAATGCCATACCTGTACTTTAATAGGTTAACTGAAAGGCCAATCATTACAAATGTTCAATTACACAAGTAAATGAGTCCATCATAATAAAATATGTATCACATGTATTTAGCAAATACTGTATTTGTATAAAGAAAAAAGTGCACCAATTATCATTTGCATGGAACATCAGGGTGCTTCATTTTGGTTGGATAATAAATAAATATACAATTAGGTGCATGTCACATATTTCTCAAAATGGAAATAACAGATTTATGAAAGAGTGTTATACAGACATAGGATCTATTATACGGAATTCTTGATAAGTGGGGTATTAAGGATGGGGGGTTTCTGTCACCTGGAACACAATATTTTAAGGCTGCTATAAACGATTTATACATTAAATAAAACCTGTAGTACAGTGCTACGCAATATAAATGCATGTTAATAATAAATAGTATTGTTTTGCCACCAATATGGATTCATGCAGCTTAGTTACCAATAAGTACTAAGTACTGTTTTTATTATTACAGAGGAAAAATTAAATTAATTTAAAAAAAAGATTGCTTAAAATGGACTGTATGGAAGATGGCATTCCCATAATTAAGATCTTTATGGATATTGGGTTTTGAAAAAAGTTGATTAGTAGATTCTTTGACGCAGGTCTCATAGTTCTTTTACTTTGTACGATGCTAAGCATCTGCAGCGTTACAGAAATAAAAGCATGCGGGTATAAATGGCCACACGTCATCTAATTTGGTCTGATTTTTTTGTTTTTAAAAGGATGAACCCTAGCATTTTATTTATTAGAGAATCTCAGGAATTGTTTTTAGTTTGGCTGAATCTCCAACATGTGGCTTCAAAATCTAACCTCAGCTCAATATATCTTAATATCTTATGTGAAAGCCTTTATAAAAGTCAAATAGTACCTTGCATGTACCTTCAAGCTTATGCCATTTGCGGCATAATTTTTGTTAAATGCAGATGGCAGCGATGTTGCCTACAATGTCAGGCATTGTGTTGTTGCCTTTGGAAGCAATGTTTAAGACATTATGGGGCCCATTTACCAAGGGTCGAAGTGAATTTTCGAATGAAAAAACTTCGAATTTCGAGGTAAAAACTTCGACTTCGACACTTCACCACCTTAAACCTGCCGAATTGATATGTTAGCCTATGGGGACCTCCTAGAACCTATAGAATATATATATAGAACTATATAGAACCTATATATTTGGCTAAGTTTTGAGAAGTTGAAGGATTTTTTTGTAAAATCGTACGATTAAATTGTACGATCGAAGTACGATCGTACGATCTTAAAAATCCTTCGACTTCGAATGTCGGACTACCCTATACGTTTTTTTCACTTCGAAATTCGACCCTTGATAAATCTGCCCCTTTGACTTCTGACTATTCTTCTTCTGATCAGTATGGCTCCTAAAACTACATACGTGGAGTTGCTCATCGCCAGCAGCTTTATTTTCTAAATGAGAGTGGTTAAAACTAACTGCTGATTGGTTGCTATGGGCAACTGCACTGGTACAGTTGAGCACCTATATTATTAAATCAGCCCAATTGTCCCAACAATGAAGATATCATCATTTTGAGGGCTAAGAGACAATTCACAAAGAACGTATTTCAACCCTTCTTGCAGAATGGTAGCAAGAACATGTTGAAGAGATTCAGAAGTGACCATTGGCGTGGAAGGGCTTTTGATGATGATGATGATCAGGGCCGGATTTACATAGTGGGTGCCCCTAGGCCCACTGCCGTTCATTGCCCCTGTCCCCTCCAGGGGGACAGGAGCAATGGGGATTGGTGCACGGGAAATTAAAAAAATGATTGTATCTCCAGCGCATCCCCAGTGTTTTTGAACCAATCTGGGTGTGGTTGGGCAGCATGCCTTTCCACAAATCCGGGCCTGATGATGATGGTGGTTCTCCACGCAAGGACTACACCAAGAAAAACACAGGTACAGGGAGATCATGGGAATCTTTTCTCCAGGTGCAAAATGCTCTCTTGCCAATTTTGCTGCAACACGTGAAACAGGAACGTGTGATCAAATTATATAAGAAATGTTGGGGTGAAAAGGTCTGCCAAAAGTTTTAAGATGTGAAAAAAGTGTTTCTAGTGAAACAGGCTTCCACAGGGGAAAGAGATATGAAATTGGCAGTAAAATTTAATTTTGCTGGCAAAAGAAAGAAAGAGTCCTTATGCAGTCCAGTGAAATGTGTAGAAAATAGTAATTACAGATTGATAAATTGATATTATGGTATAAACTGCATTTACTAGACGGCCCATTAATTCCTGCTAAACTTATCTTATTATAATTTGAATTCTAGTTTTTGTCACTACAGGTGTGGGATCTTTTATCCAGAATTTTCAGGACCTGAGGTTTTCCAGATAATGAATCTTTTTGTAATTTGGATTTTCATGCTTTAAGACTACTAAAAAATCATGTAAACATTAAATAACCCCAATAGGCTGGTTTTGCTTTCAATTAAGATTAATTATATCTTAATTTGGCTCAAGTACAAGCTACTATTTTATTACTATAGAGAAAAAGAAAATCGTATTTTTAAAATCGGGATTATTTGGATAAAATGGAGTCTATGGGAGACAGCCTTTCTGTAATTCGGAACTTTCTGGATAATGGGTTTTCAGATAATGGATCAAAGAGTTGCAAAAAATTAGCAACTCGAATATTTTCAGGT